>NW_027479200.1:0-190186 GCF_051014685.1 Ptiloglossa arizonensis | reverse complement strand
TTACAACGGTATGTGTATTTTTTCCCTAGGCCATTCTGGTTAAGCGTTTGGAGCAGCAGAAGTGCGAAAAATTTGTTGTCTTCTCAACCATTTCTTAGCTTCAAACTCCCATATCTCGCGAACGGATTGACCTGACCCAAAAATTCCGATTGCATCTGAAAGTAGAAACTCGCCCGATTACAACGGTATGTGTATTTTTTCCCTATCGCATTCTGGTTAAGCGTTTGGTGCAGCAGAATTGCGAAAAATTTTTTGCCTTCTCAACCATTTCTTGGCTTCAAACTCCCATATCTCGCGAACGGATTGACCTAACCCAAAAATTCCTGTAGCGTCTGAAAGTAGAAACTCGACCGATTACAACGTTATGTGTATTTTTTCCCTACTCAATTCTGGTTAAGCGTTTGGCGTAGCAGAATTGCGAAAAATTTTTTGCCCTCTCAACCATTTCTTAGCTTCAAACTCCCATATCTCGCGAACGGATTGACCTAACCCAAAAATTCCTGTTGCATCTGAAAGTAGAAACTCGCCCGATTACAACGGTATGTGTATTTTTTCCCAAAGCCATTCTGGTTAAGCGTTTGGAGCAGCAGAATTGCGAAAAATTTTTTGCCTTCTCAACCATTTCTTGGCTTCAAACTCCCATATCTCGCGAACGGATTGACCTAACCCAAAAATTCCTGTAGCGTCTGAAAGTAGAAACTCGCCCGATTACAACGTTATGTGTATTTTTTCCCTAGCCAATTCTGGTTAAGCGTTTGGCGTAGCAGAATTGCGAAAAATTTTTTGCCCTCTCAACCATTTCTTAGCTTCAAACTCCCATATCTCGCGAACGGATTGACCTAACCCAAAAATTCTTGTAGCGTCTGAAAGTAGAAACTCGCCCGATTACAACGGTATGTGTATTTTTTCCCTAGCCCATTCTGGTTAAGCGTTTGATGCAGCAGAATTTCGAAAAATTTTTGCCTTCTCAACCATTTCTTGGCTTCAAACTCCCATATCTCGCGAACGGATTGACCTAACCCAAAAATTCCGATTGCATCTAATAGTAGAAACTCGCCCGATTACAACGGTATGTGTATTTTTTCCCTAGCCCATTCTGGTTAAGCGTTTGGTGCAGTAGAATTGCGAAAAATTTGTTGCCTCCTCAACCATTTCTTGGCTTCAAACTCCCATATCTCGCGAACGGATTGACCTAACCCAAAAATTCCTGTAGCGTCTGAAAGTAGAAACTCGCCCGATTACAACGCTATGTGTATTTTTTCCCTAGCCAATTCTGGTTAAGCGTTTGGCGTAGCAGAATTGCGAAAAATTTTTTGCCCTCTCAACCATTTCTTAGCTTCAAACTCCCATATCTCGCGAACGGATTGACCTAACCCAAAAATTCCTGTTGCATCTGAAAGTAGAAACTCGCCCGATTACAACGGTATGTGTATTTTTTCCCTAGGCCATTCTGGTTAAGCGTTTGGAGTAGCCGAATTGCGAATAATTTTTTGCCTTCTCAACCATTTCTTGGCTTCAAACTCCCATATCTCGCAAACGGATTGACCACACCCAAAAATTCCTATTGCATCTGAAAGCAGAAACTCGCCCGATTACAACGGTATGTGTATTTTTTCCCTAGGCCATTCTGGTTAAGCGTTTGGAGCAGCAGAAGTGCGAAAAATTTGTTGTCTTCTCAACCATTTCTTAGCTTCAAACTCCCATATCTCGCGAACGGATTGACCTGACCCAAAAATTCCGATTGCATCTGAAAGTAGAAACTCGCCCGATTACAACGGTATGTGTATTTTTTCCCTATCGCATTCTGGTTAAGCGTTTGGTGCAGCAGAATTGCGAAAAATTTTTTGCCTTCTCAACCATTTCTTGGCTTCAAACTCCCATATCTCGCGAACGGATTGACCTAACCCAAAAATTCCTGTAGCGTCTGAAAGTAGAAACTCGCCCGATTACAACGTTATGTGTATTTTTTCCCTAGTCAATTCTGGTTAAGCGTTTGGCGTAGCAGAATTGCGAAAAATTTTTTGCCCTCTCAACCATTTCTTAGCTTCAAACTCCCATATCTCGCGAACGGATTGACCTAACCCAAAAATTCCTGTTGCATCTGAAAGTAGAAACTCGCCCGATTACAACGGTATGTGTATTTTTTCCCAAGGCCATTCTGGTTAAGCGTTTGGAGCAAGAGAATTGCGAAAAATTTTTTGCCTTCTCAACCATTTCTTGGCTTCAAACTCCCATATCTCGCGAACGGATTGACCTAACCCAAAAATTCCTGTTGCATCTGAAAGTAGAAACTCGCCCGATTACAACGGTATGTGTATTTTTTCCCTAGCCCATTCTGGTTAAGCGTTTGGTGCAGTAGAATTGCGAAAAATTTGTTGCTTCCTCAACCATTTCTTGGCTTCAAACTCCCATATCTCGCGAACGGTTGACCTAACCCAAAAATTCCTGTTGCATCTGAAAGTAGAAACTCGCCCGCTTACAACGGTATGTGTATTTTTTCCCTAGGCCATTCTGGTTAAGCGTTTGGAGCAGCAGAATTGCGAATAATTTTTTGCCTTCTCAACCATTTCTTGGCTTCAAACTCCCATATCTCGCAAACGGATTGACCACACCCAAAAATTCCTATTGCATCTGAAAGCAGAAACTCGCCCGATTACAACGGTATGTGTATTTTTTCCCTAGCCAACTCTGGTTAAGCGTTTGGAGCAGCAGAAGTGCGAAAAATTTGTTGTCTTCTCAACCATTTCTTAGCTTCAAACTCCCATATCTCGCGAACGGATTGACCTGACCCAAAAATTCCGATTGCATCTGAAAGTAGAAACTCGCCCGATTACAACGGTATGTGTATTTTTTCCCTACCCCATTCTGGTTAAGCGTTTGGTGAAGCAGAATTGCGAAAAATTTTTTGCCCTCTCAACCATTTCTTAGCTTCAAACTCCCATATCTCGCGAACGGATTGACCTAACCCAAAAATTCCTGTTGCATCTGAAAGTAGAAACTCGCCCGATTACAACGGTATGTGTATTTTTTCCCTAGCCCATTCTGGTTAAGCGTTTGGTGCAGTAGAATTGCGAAAAATTTGTTGCTTCCTCAACCATTTCTTGGCTTCAAACTCCCATATCTCGCGAACGGTTGACCTAACCCAAAAATTCCTGTTGCATCTGAAAGTAGAAACTCGCCCGCTTACAACGGTATGTGTATTTTTTCCCTAGGCCATTCTGGTTAAGCGTTTGGAGCAGCAGAATTGCGAATAATTTTTTGCCTTCTCAACCATTTCTTGGCTTCAAACTCCCATACCTCGCAAACGGATTGACCACACCCAAAAATTCCTATTGCATCTGAAAGCAGAAACTCGCCCGATTACAACGGTATGTGTATTTTTTCGCTAGGCCATTCTGGTTAAGCGTTTGGAGCAGCAGAAGTGCGAAAAATTTGTTGTCTTCTCAACCATTTCTTAGCTTCAAACTCCCATATCTCGCGAACGGATTGACCTGACCCAAAAATTCCTGTAGCGTCTGAAAGTAGAAACTCGCCCGATTACAACGGTATGTGTATTTTTTCCCTAGCCCATTCTGGTTAAGCGTTTGGTGCAGCAGAATTGCGAAAAATTGTTTGCCTTCTCAACCATTTCTTGGCTTCAAACTCCCATATCTCGCAAACGGATTGACCTAACCCAAAAATTCCTGTAGCGTCTGAAAGTAGAAACTCGCCCGATTACAACGTTATGTGTATTTTTTCCCTAGCCAATTCTGGTTAAACGTTTGGCGTAGCAGAATTTCGAAAAATTTTTTGCCTTCTCAACCATTTCTGGGCTTCAAACCCCCATATCTCGCGAACGGATTGACCTAACCCAAAAATTCCAATTGCATCTGAAAGAAGAATCTCGCCCGATTACAACGGTATGCGTATTTTTTCCCTAGGCCATTCTGGTTAAGCGTTTGGAGCAGCAGAATTGCGAAAAATTGTTTGCCTTCTCAACCATTTCTTGGCTTCAAACTCCCATATCTCGCAAACGGATTGACCTAACCCAAAAATTCCTGTAGCGTCTGAAAGTAGAAACTCGCCCGATTACAACGGTATGTGTATTTTTTCCCTAGCCCATTCTGGTTAAGCGTTTGGTGCAGCAGAATTGCGAAAAATTGTTTGCCTTCTCAACCATTTCTTGGCTTCAAACTCCCATATCTCGCAAACGGATTGACCTAACCCAAAAATTCCTGTAGCGTCTGAAAGTAGAAACTCGCCCGATTACAACGTTATGTGTATTTTTTCCCTAGCCAATTCTGGTTAAACGTTTGGCGTAGCAGAATTTCGAAAAATTTTTTGCCTTCTCAACCATTTCTGGGCTTCAAACCCCCATATCTCGCGAACGGATTGACCTAACCCAAAAATTCCAATTGCATCTGAAAGAAGAAACTCGCCCGATTACAACGGTATGCGTATTTTTTCCCAAGGCCATTCTGGTTAAGCGTTTGGAGCAGCAGAATTGCGAATAATTTTTTGCCTTCTCAACCATTTCTTGGCTTCAAACTCCCATATCTCGCGAACGGATTGACCTAACCCAAAAATTCCAATTGCATCTAAAAGAAGAAACTCGACCGATTACAACGGTATGGGTATTTTTTCCCTAGGCCATTGTGGTTAAGCGTTTGGAGCAGCAGAAGTGCGAAAAATTTGTTGCCTTCTCAACCGTTTCTTAGCTTCAAAGTCTCCTATCTCGCGAACGGATTGACCAAACACAAAAATTCCTGCTGCGTCTGAAAGTAGAAACTCGCCCGATTACAACGTTATGTGTATTTTTTCCCTAGGCCATTCTGGTTAAGCGTTTGGCGTAGCAGAATTTCGAAAAATTTTTTGCCTTCTCAACCATTTCTTGGCTTCAAACTCACATATCTCGCGAACGGATTGACCTAACCCAAAAATTCCTGTTGTATCTGAAAGTAGAAACTCGCCCGATTACAACGGTATGTGTATTTTCTCCCTAGGCCATTCTTGTTAAGCGTTTGGAGCAGCAGAATAGCGAAAAATTTGTTGTCTTCTCAACCATTTCTTAGCTTCAAACTCCCATATCTCGCGGTCGGATTGACCTAACCCAAAAATTCCTGCTGCATCTGAAAGTGGAAACTCGCCCGATTACAACGGTATGTGTATTTTTTCCCTAGGCCATTCTGGTTAAGCGTTTGGAGCAGCAGAATTGCGAAATATTTGTTGTCTTCTCAACCATTTCTTAGC
Organism: Ptiloglossa arizonensis; assembly: GCF_051014685.1. Classification (NCBI taxonomy): domain Eukaryota; kingdom Metazoa; phylum Arthropoda; class Insecta; order Hymenoptera; family Colletidae; genus Ptiloglossa; species Ptiloglossa arizonensis. Next base: position 184,957 of record NW_027479200.1, on the reverse strand, counting down.
TTTAAACTCCCATATCTCGCGGTCGGATTGACCTAACCCAAAAATTCCTGTTGCATCTGAAAGTGGAAACTCGCCCGATTACAACGGTATGTGTATTTTTTCCCTAGGCCATTCTGGTTAAGCGTTTGGAGCAGCAGAATTGCGAAAAATTTTTTGCTTTCTCAACCATTTCTTGGCTTCAAACTCCCATATCTCGCGAACGGATTGACCTAACCCAAAAATTCTTGTAGCGTCTGAAAGTAGAAACTCGCCCGATTACAACGGTATGTGTATTTTTTCCCTACCCATTCTGGTTAAGCGTTTGATGCAGCAGAATTGCGAAAAATTGTTTGCCTTCTCAACCATTTCTTGGCTTCAAACTCCCATATCTCGCGAACGGATTGACCTAACCCAAAAATTCCTGTAGCGTCTGAAAGTAGAAACTCGCCCGATTACAACGTTATGTGTATTTTTTCCCTAGCCAACTCTGGTTAAGCGTTTGGCGTAGCAGAATTTCGAAAAATTTTTGCCTTCTCAACCATTTCTTGGCTTCAAACTCCCATATCTCGCGAACGGATTGACCTAACCCAAAAATTCCGATTGCATCTAATAGTAGAAACTCGCCCGATTACAACGGTATGTGTATTTTTTCCCTAGCCCATTCTGGTTAAGCGTTTGGTGCAGTAGAATTGCGAAAAATTTGTTGCCTCCTCAACCATTTCTTGGCTTCAAACTCCCATATCTCGCGAACGGTTGACCTAACCCAAAAATTCCTGCTGCACCTGATAGTAGAAACCCGCCCGATTACAACGGTATGTGTATTTTTTCCCTAGGCCATTCTGGTTAAGCGTTTGGAGCAGCAGAATTGCGAAAAATTTTTTGCCTTCTCAACCATTTCTTGGCTTCAAACTCCCATATCTCGCGAACGGATTGACCTAACCCAAAAATTCCTGTAGCGTCTGAAAGTAGAAACTCGCCCGATTACAACGTTATGTGTATTTTTCCCTAGCCAATTCTGGTTAAGCGTTTGGCGTAGCAGAATTGCGAAAAATTTTTTGCCCTCTCAACCATTTCTTAGCTTCAAACTCCCATATCTCGCGAACGGATTGACCTAACCCAAAAATTCCTGTTGCATCTGAAAGTAGAAACTCGCCCGATTACAACGGTATGTGTATTTTTTCCCAAGGCCATTCTGGTTAAGCGTTTGGAGCAGCAGAATTGCGAAAAATTTTTTGCCTTCTCAACCATTTCTTGGCTTCAAACTCCCATATCTCGCGAACGGATTGACCTAACCCAAAAATTCCTGTTGCATCTGAAAGTAGAAGCTCGCCCGATTACAACGGTATGTGTATTTTTTCCCTAGCCCATTCTGGTTAAGCGTTTGGTGCAGTAGAATTGCGAAAAATTTGTTGCTTCCTCAACCGTTTCTTGGCTTCAAACTCCCATATCTCGCGAACGGTTGACCTAACCCAAAAATTCCTGTTGCATCTGAAAGTAGAAACTCGCCCGATTACAACGGTATGTGTATTTTTTCCCTAGGCCATTCTGGTTATGCGTTTGGAGCAGCAGAATTGCGAATAATTTTTTGCCTTCTCAACCATTTCTTGGCTTCAAACTCCCATATCTCGCAAACGGATGGACCACACCCAAAAAATTCCTATTGCATCTGAAAGCAGAAACTCGCCCGATTACAACGGTATGTGTATTTTTTCCCTAGGCCATTCTGGTTAAGCGTTTGGAGCAGCAGAAGTGCGAAAAATTTGTTGTCTTCTCAACCATTTCTTAGCTTCAAACTCCCATATCTCGCGAACGGATTGACCTGACCCAAAAATTCCGATTGCATCTGAAAGTAGAAACTCGCCCGATTACAACGGTATGTGTATTTTTTCCCTAGCCCATTCTGGTTAAGCGTTTGGTGCAGCAGAATTGCGAAAAATTGTTTGCCTTCTCAACCATTTCTTGGCTTCAAACTCCCATATCTCGCAAACGGATTGACCTAACCCAAAAATTCCTGTAGCGTCTGCAATAGAAACTCGCCCGATTACAACGTTATGTGTATTTTTTCCCTAGCCAACTCTGGTTAAGCGTTTGGCGTAGCAGAATTTCGAAAAATTTGTTGCCTTCTCAACCATTTCTTAGCTTCAAACTCCCATATCTCGCGAACGGATTGACCTGACCCAAAAATTCCGATTGCATCTGAAAGTAGAAACTCGCCCGATTACAACGGTATGTGTATTTTTTCCCTAGCCCATTCTGGTTAAGCGTTTGATGCAGCAGAATTGCGAACAATTGTTTGCCTTCTCAACCGTTTCTTGGCTTCAAACTCCCATATCTCGCGAACGGATTGACCTAACCCAAAAATTCCTGTAGCGTCTGAAAGTAGAAACTCGCCCGATTACAACGTTATGTGTATTTTTTCCCTAGCCAACTCTGGTTAAGCGTTTGGCGTAGCATAATTTCGAAAAATTTTTGCCTTCTCAACCATTTCTTGGCTTCAAACTCCCATATCTCGCGAACGGATTGACCTAACCCAAAAATTCCGATTGCATCTAATAGTAGAAACTCGCCCGATTACAACGGTATGTGTATTTTTTCCCTAGCCCATTCTGGTTAAGCGTTTGGTGCAGTAGAATTGCGAAAAATTTGTTGCCTCCTCAACCATTTCTTGGCTTCAAACTCCCATATCTCGCGAACGGATTGACCTAACCCAAAAATTCCGATTGCATCTAATAGTAGAAACTCGCCCGATTACAACGGTATGTGTATTTTTTCCCTAGCCCATTCTGGTTAAGCGTTTGGTGCAGTAGAATTGCGAAAAATTTGTTGCCTCCTCAACCATTTCTTGGCTTCAAACTCCCATATCTCGCGAACGGATTGACCTAACCCAAAAATTCCTGTAGCGTCTGAAAGTAGAAACTCGCCCGATTACAACGTTATGTGTATTTTTTCCCTAGTCAATGCTGGTTAAGCGTTTGGCGTAGCAGAATTGCGAAAAATTTTTTGCCCTCTCAACCATTTCTTAGCTTCAAACTCCCATATCTCGCGAACGGATTGACCTAACCCAAAAATTCCTGTTGCATCTGAAAGTAGAAACTCGCCCGATTACAACGGTATGTGTATTTTTTCCCAAGGCCATTCTGGTTAAGCGTTTGGAGCAGCAGAATTGCGAAAAATTTTTTGCCTTCTCAACCATTTCTTGGCTTCAAACTCCCATATCTCGCGAACGGATTGACCTAACCCAAAAATTCCTGTTGCATCTGAAAGTAGAAACTCGCCCGATTACAACGGTATGTGTATTTTTTCCCTAGCCCATTCTGGTTAAGTGTTTGGTGCAGTAGAATTGCGAAAAATTTGTTGCTTCCTCAACCATTTCTTGGCTTCAAACTCCCATCTCTCGCGAACGGTTGACCTAACCCAAAAATTCCTGTTGCATCTGAAAGTAGAAACTCGCCCGATTACAACGGTATGTGTATTTTTTCCCTAGGCCATTCTGGTTAAGCGTTTGGAGCAGCAGAATTGCGAATAATTTTTTGCCTTCTCAACCATTTCTTGGCTTCAAACTCCCATATCTCGCGAACGGATTGACCTAACCCAAAAATTCCGATTGCATCTGAAAGTAGAAACTCGCCCGATTACAACGGTATGCGCATTTTTTCCCTAGGCCATTCTGGTTAAGCGTTGGAGGCAGCAGAATGCGAAAATTTTTTGCCTTCTCAACCATTTCTTGGCTCCAAACTCCCACATCTCGCGAACGGGATTGACCTAAACCAAAAATTGCTATTGCATATGAAAGTAGAAACTCGCCCGATTTACAGCGGTATGTGTATTTTTTCCCTAGGCCATTCTGGTTGGGCGTTTGGAGCAGCAGAATTGCGAAAAATTTGTTCTCTTCTCAACCATTTCTTAGCTTCAAACTCCCATATCTCGCGAACGGATTGACCGAACCCAAAAATTCCGATTGCATCTGAAAGTAGAAACTCGCCCGATTACAGCGGTATGTGTATTTTTTCCTAGGCCATTCTGGTTGGGCGTTTGGAGCAGCAGAATTGCGAAAAATTTGTTCTCTTCTCAACCCATTTCTTAGCTTCAAAGTCCCATATCTCGCGAACGGGATTGACCAAACCCAAAAATTGCTGCTGCGTCTGAAAGTCGAAACTCGTCCGATTACAACGGTGTGGGTATCTTTTCCCTAGGCCATTCTGGTTAAGCGTTTGGAGCAGAATTGCGAATAATTTTTGCCTTCTCAACCATTTCTTGGCTTCAAACTCCCATATCTCGCGAACGGATTGACCTAACCCAAAAATTCCTGTAGCGTCTGAAAGTAGAAACTCGCCCGATTACAACGTTATGTTGTATTTTTTCCCTAGTCAATTCTGGTTAAGCGTTTGGCGTAGCAGAATTGCGAAAAATTTTTTGCCCTCTCAACCATTTCTTAGCTTCAAACTCCCATATCTCGCGAACGGATTGACCTAACCCAAAAATTCTGTTGCATCTGAAAGTAGAAACTCGCCCGATTACAACGGTATGTGTATTTTTTCCCAAGGCCATTCTGGTTAAGCGTTTGGAGCAGCAGAATTGCGAAAAATTTTTTGCCTTCTCAACCATTTCTTGGCTTCAAACTCCCCATATCTCGCGAACGGATTGACCTAACCCAAAAATTCCTGTTGCATCTGAAAGTAGAAACTCGCCCGATTACAACGGTATGTGTATTTTTTCCCCTAGCCCATTCTGGTTAAGCGTTTGGTGCAGTAGAATTGCGAAAAATTTGTTGCTTCCTCAACCATTTCTTGGCTTCAAACTCCCATATCTCACGAACGGTTGACCTAACCCAAAAATTCCTGTTGCATCTGAAAGTAGAAACTCGCCCGCTTACAACGGTATGTGTATTTTTTCCCTAGGCCATTCTGGTTAAGCGTTTGGAGCAGCAGAATTGCGAATAATTTTTTGCCTTCTCAACCATTTCTTGGCTTCAAACTCCCATATCTCGCAAACGGATTGACCACACCCAAAAATTCCTATTGCATCTGAAAGCAGAAACTCGCCCGATTACAACGGTATGTGTATTTTTTCGCTAGGCCATTCTGGTTAAGCGTTTGGAGCAGCAGAAGTGCGAAAAATTTGTTGTCTTCTCAACCATTTCTTAGCTTCAAACTCCCATATCTCGCGAACGGATTGACCTGACCCAAAAATTCCGATTGCATCTGAAAGTAGAAACTCGCCCGATTACAACGGTATGTGTATTTTTTCCCTAGCCCATTCTGCTTAAGCGTTTGGTGCAGCAGAATTGCGAAAAATTGTTTGCCTTCTCAACCATTTCTTGGCTTCAAACTCCCATATCTCGCAAACGGATTGACCTAACCCAAAAATTCCTGTAGCGTCTGAAAGTAGAAACTCGCCCGATTACAACGTTATGTGTATTTTTTCCCTAGCCAATTCTGGTTAAACGTTTGGCGTAGCAGAATTTCGAAAAATTTTTTGCCTTCTCAACCATTTCTGGGCTTCAAACCCCCATATCTCGCGAACGGATTGACCTAACCCAAAAATTCCAATTGCATCTGAAAGAAGAAACTCGCCCGATTACAACGGTATGCGTATTTTTTCCCTAGGCCATTCTGGTTAAGCGTTTGGAGCAGCAGAATTGCGAATAATTTTTTGCCTTCTCAACCATTTCTTGGCTTCAAACTCCCGTATCTCGCGGACGGATTGACCTAACCCAAAAATTCCTGTAGCGTCTGAAAGTAGAAACTCGCCCGATTACAGCGGTATGTGTATTTTTTCCCTAGGCCATTCTTGTTAAGCGTTTGGAGCAGCAGAATTGCGAAAAATTTTTTGTCTTCTCAACCATTTCTTGGCTTCAAACTCCCATATCTCGCGAACGGATTGACATAACCCAAAAATTCCGATTGCATCTGAAAGTAGAAACTCGCCCGATTACAACGGTATGTGTATTTTTTCCCTAGCCCATTCTGGTTAAGCGTTTGGTGCAGCAGAATTGCGAAAAATTGTTTGCCTTCTCAACCATTTCTTGGCTTCAAACTCCCATATCTCGCAAACGGATTGACCTAACCCAAAAATTCCTGTAGCGTCTGAAAGTAGAAACTCGCCCGATTACAACGTTATGTGTATTTTTTCCCTAGCCAATTCTGGTTAAACGTTTGGCGTAGCAGAATTTCGAAAAATTTTTTTCCTTCTCAACCATTTCTGGGCTTCAAACCCCCATATCTCGCGAACGGATTGACCTAACCCAAAAATTCCAATTGCATCTGAAAGAAGAAACTCGCCCGATTACAACGGTATGCGTATTTTTTCCCAAGGCCATTCTGGTTAAGCGTTTGGAGCAGCAGAATTGCGAAAAATTTTTTGCCTTCTCAACCATTTCTTGGCTTCAAACTCCCATATCTCGCGAACGGATTGACCTAACCCAAAAATTCCTGTTGCATCTGAAAGTAGAAACTCGCCCGATTACAACGGTATGTGTATTTTTTCCCTAGCCCATTCTGGTTAAGCGTTTGGTGCCGTAGAATTGCGAAAAATTTGTTGCTTCCTCAACCATTTCTTGGCTTCAAACTCCCATATCTCGCGAACGGTTGACCTAACCCAAAAATTCCTGTTGCATCTGAAAGTAGAAACTCGCCCGCTTACAACGGTATATGTATTTTTTCCCTAGGCCATTCTGGTTAAGCGTTTGGAGCAGCAGAATTGCGAATAATTTTTTGCCTTCTCAACCATTTCTTGGCTTCAAACTCCCATATCTCGCAAACGGATTGACCACACCCAAAAATTCCTATTGCATCTGAAAGCAGAAACTCGCCCGATTACAGCGGTATGTGTATTTTTTCCCTAGGGCATTCTGGTTGGGCGTTTGGAGCAGCAGAATTGCGAAAAATTTGTTCTCTTCTCAACCATTTCTTAGCTTCAAAGTCCCATATCTCGCGAACGGATTGACCAAACCCAAAAATTGCTGCTGCGTCTGAAAGTCGAAACTCGTCCGATTACAACGGTGTGGGTATCTTTTCCCTAGGCCATTCTGGTTAAGCGTTTGGAGCAGAATTGCGAATAATTTTTTGCCTTCTCAACCATTTCTTGGCTTCAAACTCCCATATCTCGCGAACGGATTGACCTAACCCAAAAATTCCTGTAGCGTCTGAAAGTAGAAACTCGCCCGATTACAACGTTATGTGTATTTTTTCCCTAGTCAATTCTGGTTAAGCGTTTGGCGTAGCAGAATTGCGAAAAATTTTTTGCCCTCTCAACCATTTCTTAGCTTCAAACTCCCATACCTCGCGAACGGATTGACCTAACCCAAAAATTCCTGTTGCATCTGAAAGTAGAAACTCGCCCGATTACAACGGTATGTGTATTTTTTCCCAAGGCCATTCTGGTTAAGCGTTTGGAGCAGCAGAATTGCGAAAAATTTTTTGCCTTCTCAACCATTTCTTGGCTTCAAACTCCCATATCTCGCGAACGGATTGACCTAACCCAAAAATTCCTGTTGCATCTGAAAGTAGAAACTCGCCCGATTACAACGGTATGTGTATTTTTTCCCTAGCCCATTCTGGTTAAGCGTTTGGTGCCGTAGAATTGCGAAAAATTTGTTGCTTCCTCAACCATTTCTTGGCTTCAAACTCCCATATCTCGCGAACGGTTGACCTAACCCAAAAATTCCTGTTGCATCTGAAAGTAGAAACTCGCCCGCTTACAACGGTATATGTATTTTTTCCCTAGGCCATTCTGGTTAAGCGTTTGGAGCAGCAGAATTGCGAATAATTTTTTGCCTTCTCAACCATTTCTTGGCTTCAAACTCCCATATCTCGCAAACGGATTGACCACACCCAAAAATTCCTATTGCATCTGAAAGCAGAAACTCGCCCGATTACAGCGGTATGTGTATTTTTTCCCTAGGCCATTCTGGTTGGGCGTTTGGAGCAGCAGAATTGCGAAAAATTTGTTCTCTTCTCAACCATTTCTTAGCTTCAAAGTCCCATATCTCGCGAACGGATTGACCAAACCCAAAAATTGCTGCTGCGTCTGAAAGTCGAAACTCGTCCGATTACAACGGTGTGGGTATCTTTTCCCTAGGCCATTCTGGTTAAGCGTTTGGAGCAGAATTGCGAATAATTTTTTGCCTTCTCAACCATTTCTTGGCTTCAAACTCCCATATCTCGCAAACGGATTGACCTAACCCAAAAATTCCTGTAGCGTCTGAAAGTAGAAACTCGCCCGATTACAACGTTATGTGTATTTTTTCCCTAGCCAATTCTGGTTAAACGTTTGGCGTAGCAGAATTTCGAAAAATTTTTTGCCTTCTCAACCATTTCTGGGCTTCAAACCCCCATATCTCGCGAACGGATTGACCTAACCCAAAAATTCCAATTGCATCTGAAAGAAGAAACTCGCCCGATTACAACGGTATGCGTATTTTTTCCCTAGGCCATTCTGGTTAAGCGTTTGGCGTAGCATAATTTCGAAAAATTTTTGCCTTCTCAACCATTTCTTGGCTTCAAACTCCCATATCTCGCGAACGGATTGACCTAACCCAAAAATTCCGATTGCATCTAATAGTAGAAACTCGCCCGATTACAACGGTATGTGTATTTTTTCCCTAGCCCATTCTGGTTAAGCGTTTGGTGCAGTAGAATTGCGAAAAATTTGTTGCCTCCTCAACCATTTCTTGGCTTCAAACTCCCATATCTCGCGAACGGTTGACCTAACCCAAAAATTCCTGTTGCATCTGAAAGTAGAAACTCGCCCGATTACAACGGTATGTGTATTTTTTCCCTAGGCCATTCTGGTTAAGCGTTTGGAGCAGCAGAATTGCGAAAAATTTTTTGCCTTCTCAACCATTTCTTGGCTTCAAACTCCCATATCTCGCGAACGGATTGACCTAACCCAAAAATTCCTGTAGCGTCTGAAAGTAGACACTCGCCCGATTACAACGTTATGTGTATTTTTTCCCTAGTCAATGCTGGTTAAGTGTTTGGCGTAGCAGAATTGCGAAAAATTTTTTGCCCTCTCAACCATTTCTTAGCTTCAAACTCCCATATCTCGCGAACGGATTGACCTAACCCAAAAATTCCTGTTGCATCTGAAAGTAGAAACTCGCCCGATTACAACGGTATGTGTATTTTTTCCCAAGGCCATTCTGGTTAAGCGTTTGGAGCAGCAGAATTGCGAAAAATTTTTTGCCTTCTCAACCATTTCTTGGCTTCAAACTCCCATATCTCGCGAACGGATTGACCTAACCCAAAAATTCCTGTTGCATCTGAAAGTAGAAACTCGCCCGATTACAACGGTATGTGTATTTTTTCCCTAGCCCATTCTGGTTAAGTGTTTGGTGCAGTAGAATTGCGAAAAATTTGTTGCTTCCTCAACCATTTCTTGGCTTCAAACTCCCATCTCTCGCGAACGGTTGACCTAACCCAAAAATTCCTGTTGCATCTGAAAGTAGAAACTCGCCCGATTACAACGGTATGTGTATTTTTTCCCTAGGCCATTCTGGTTAAGCGTTTGGAGCAGCAGAATTGCGAATAATTTTTTGCCTTCTCAACCATTTCTTGGCTTCAAACTCCCATATCTCGCGAACGGATTGACCTAACCCAAAAATTCCGATTGCATCTGAAAGTAGAAACTCGCCCGATTACAACGGTATGCGCATTTTTCCCTAGGCCATTCTGGTTAAGCGTTTGGAGCAGCAGAATTGCGAAAAATTTTTTGCCTTCTCAACCATTTCTTGGCTCCAAACTCCCACATCTCGCGAACGGATTGACCTAAACCAAAAATTGCTATTGCATATGAAAGTAGAAACTCGCCCGATTACAGCGGTATGTGTATTTTTTCCCTAGGCCATTCTGGTTGGGCGTTTGGAGCAGCAGAATTGCGAAAAATTTGTTCTCTTCTCAACCATTTCTTAGCTTCAAACTCCCATATCTCGCGAACGGATTGACCGAACCCAAAAATTCCGATTGCATCTGAAAGTAGAAACTCGCCCGATTACAGCGGTATGTGTATTTTTTCCCTAGGCCATTCTGGTTGGGCGTTTGGAGCAGCAGAATTGCGAAAAATTTGTTCTCTTCTCAACCATTTCTTAGCTTCAAAGTCCCATATCTCGCGAACGGATTGACCAAACCCAAAAATTGCTGCTGCGTCTGAAAGTCGAAACTCGTCCGATTACAACGGTGTGGGTATCTTTTCCCTAGGCCATTCTGGTTAAGCGTTTGGAGCAGAATTGCGAATAATTTTTTGCCTTCTCAACCATTTCTTGGCTTCAAACTCCCATATCTCGCGAACGGATTGACCTAACCCAAAAATTCCTGTAGCGTCTGAAAGTAGAAACTCGCCCGATTACAACGTTATGTGTATTTTTTCCCTAGTCAATTCTGGTTAAGCGTTTGGCGTAGCAGAATTGCGAAAAATTTTTTGCCCTCTCAACCATTTCTTAGCTTCAAACTCCCATATCTCGCGAACGGATTGACCTAACCCAAAAATTCCTGTTGCATCTGAAAGTAGAAACTCGCCCGATTACAACGGTATGTGTATTTTTTCCCAAGGCCATTCTGGTTAAGCGTTTGGAGCAGCAGAATTGCGAAAAATTTTTTGCCTTCTCAACCATTTCTTGGCTTCAAACTCCCATATCTCGCGAACGGATTGACCTAACCCAAAAATTCCTGTTGCATCTGAAAGTAGAAACTCGCCCGATTACAACGGTATGTGTATTTTTTCCCTAGCCCATTCTGGTTAAGCGTTTGGTGCAGTAGAATTGCGAAAAATTTGTTGCTTCCTCAACCATTTCTTGGCTTCAAACTCCCATATCTCACGAACGGTTGACCTAACCCAAAAATTCCTGTTGCATCTGAAAGTAGAAACTCGCCCGCTTACAACGGTATGTGTATTTTTTCCCTAGGCCATTCTGGTTAAGCGTTTGGAGCAGCAGAATTGCGAATAATTTTTTGCCTTCTCAACCATTTCTTGGCTTCAAACTCCCATATCTCGCAAACGGATTGACCACACCCAAAAATTCCTATTGCATCTGAAAGCAGAAACTCGCCCGATTACAACGGTATGTGTATTTTTTCGCTAGGCCATTCTGGTTAAGCGTTTGGAGCAGCAGAAGTGCGAAAAATTTGTTGTCTTCTCAACCATTTCTTAGCTTCAAACTCCCATATCTCGCGAACGGATTGACCTGACCCAAAAATTCCGATTGCATCTGAAAGTAGAAACTCGCCCGATTACAACGGTATGTGTATTTTTTCCCTAGCCCATTCTGCTTAAGCGTTTGGTGCAGCAGAATTGCGAAAAATTGTTTGCCTTCTCAACCATTTCTTGGCTTCAAACTCCCATATCTCGCAAACGGATTGACCTAACCCAAAAATTCCTGTAGCGTCTGAAAGTAGAAACTCGCCCGATTAAAACGTTATGTGTATTTTTTCCCTAGCCAATTCTGGTTAAACGTTTGGCGTAGCAGAATTTCGAAAAATTTTTTGCCTTCTCAACCATTTCTGGGCTTCAAACCCCCATATCTCGCGAACGGATTGACCTAACCCAAAAATTCCAATTGCATCTGAAAGAAGAAACTCGCCCGATTACAACGGTATGCGTATTTTTTCCCTAGGCCATTCTGGTTAAGCGTTTGGAGCAGCAGAATTGCGAATAATTTTTTGCCTTCTCAACCATTTCTTGGCTTCAAACTCCCGTATCTCGCGGACGGATTGACCTAACCCAAAAATTCCTGTAGCGTCTGAAAGTAGAAACTCGCCCGATTACAGCGGTATGTGTATTTTTTCCCTAGGCCATTCTTGTTAAGCGTTTGGAGCAGCAGAATTGCGAAAAATTTTTTGTCTTCTCAACCATTTCTTGGCTTCAAACTCCCATATCTCGCGAACGGATTGACATAACCCAAAAATTCCGATTGCATCTGAAAGTAGAAACTCGCCCGATTACAACGGTATGTGTATTTTTTCCCTAGCCCATTCTGGTTAAGCGTTTGGTGCAGCAGAATTGCGAAAAATTGTTTGCCTTCTCAACCATTTCTTGGCTTCAAACTCCCATATCTCGCAAACGGATTGACCTAACCCAAAAATTCCTGTAGCGTCTGAAAGTAGAAACTCGCCCGATTACAACGTTATGTGTATTTTTTCCCTAGCCAATTCTGGTTAAACGTTTGGCGTAGCAGAATTTCGAAAAATTTTTTTCCTTCTCAACCATTTCTGGGCTTCAAACCCCCATATCTCACGAACGGTTGACCTAACCCAAAAATTCCTGTTGCATCTGAAAGTAGAAACTCGCCCGCTTACAACGGTATGTGTATTTTTTCCCTAGGCCATTCTGGTTAAGCGTTTGGAGCAGCAGAATTGCGAATAATTTTTTGCCTTCTCAACCATTTCTTGGCTTCAAACTCCCATATCTCGCAAACGGATTGACCACACCCAAAAATTCCTATTGCATCTGAAAGCAGAAACTCGCCCGATTACAACGGTATGTGTATTTTTTCGCTAGGCCATTCTGGTTAAGCGTTTGGAGCAGCAGAAGTGCGAAAAATTTGTTGTCTTCTCAACCATTTCTTAGCTTCAAACTCCCATATCTCGCGAACGGATTGACCTGACCCAAAAATTCCGATTGCATCTGAAAGTAGAAACTCGCCCGATTACAACGGTATGTGTATTTTTTCCCTAGCCCATTCTGCTTAAGCGTTTGGTGCAGCAGAATTGCGAAAAATTGTTTGCCTTCTCAACCATTTCTTGGCTTCAAACTCCCATATCTCGCAAACGGATTGACCTAACCCAAAAATTCCTGTAGCGTCTGAAAGTAGAAACTCGCCCGATTACAACGTTATGTGTATTTTTTCCCTAGCCAATTCTGGTTAAACGTTTGGCGTAGCAGAATTTCGAAAAATTTTTTGCCTTCTCAACCATTTCTGGGCTTCAAACCCCCATATCTCGCGAACGGATTGACCTAACCCAAAAATTCCAATTGCATCTGAAAGAAGAAACTCGCCCGATTACAACGGTATGCGTATTTTTTCCCTAGGCCATTCTGGTTAAGCGTTTGGAGCAGCAGAATTGCGAATAATTTTTTGCCTTCTCAACCATTTCTTGGCTTCAAACTCCCGTATCTCGCGGACGGATTGACCTAACCCAAAAATCCTGTAGCGTCTGAAAGTAGAAACTCGCCCCGATTACAGCGGTATGTGTATTTTTTCCCTAGGCCATTCTTGTTAAGCGTTTGGAGCAGCAGAATTGCGAAAAATTTTTTTGTCTTCTCAACCATTTCTTGGCTTCAAACTCCATATCTCGCGAACGGATTGACATAACCCAAAAATTCCGATTGCATCTGAAAGTAGAAACTCGCCCGATTACAACGGTATGTGTATTTTTTCCCTAGCCCATTCTGGTTAAGCGTTTGGTGCAGCAGAATTGCGAAAAATTGTTTGCCTTCTCAACCATTTCTTGGCTTCAAACTCCCATATCTCGCAAACGGATTGACCTAACCCAAAATTCCTGTAGCGTCTGAAAGTAGAAACTCGCCCGATTACAACGTTATGTGTATTTTTTCCCTAGCCAATTCTGGTTAAACGTTTGCGTAGCAGAATTTCGAAAAATTTTTTTTCCTTCTCAACCATTTCTGGGCTTCAAACCCCCCATATCTCGCGAACGGATTGACCTAACCCAAAAATTCCAATTGCATCTGAAAGAAGAAACTCGCCCGATTACAACGGAATGCGTATTTTTTCCCAAGGCCATTCTGGTTAAGCGTTTGGAGCAGCAGAATTGCGAAAAATTTTTTGCCTTCTCAACCATTTCTTGGCTTCAAACTCCCATATCTCGCGAACGGATTGACCTAACCCAAAAATTCCTGTTGCATCTGAAAGTAGAAACTCGCCCGATTACAACGGTATGTGTATTTTTTCCCTAGCCCATTCTGGTTAAGCGTTTGGTGCCGTAGAATTGCGAAAAATTTGTTGCTTCCTCAACCATTTCTTGGCTTCAAACTCCCATATCTCGCGAACGGTTGACCTAACCCAAAAATTCCTGTTGCATCTGAAAGTAGAAACTCGCCCGCTTACAACGGTATATGTATTTTTTCCCTAGGCCATTCTGGTTAAGCGTTTGGAGCAGCAGAATTGCGAATAATTTTTTGCCTTCTCAACCATTTCTTGGCTTCAAACTCCCATATCTCGCAAACGGATTGACCACACCCAAAAATTCCTATTGCATCTGAAAGCAGAAACTCGCCCGATTACAGCGGTATGTGTATTTTTTCCCTAGGCCATTCTGGTTGGGCGTTTGGAGCAGCAGAATTGCGAAAAATTTGTTCTCTTCTCAACCATTTCTTAGCTTCAAAGTCCCATATCTCGCGAACGGATTGACCAAACCCAAAAATTGCTGCTGCGTCTGAAAGTCGAAACTCGTCCGATTACAACGGTGTGGGTATCTTTTCCCTAGGCCATTCTGGTTAAGCGTTTGGAGCAGAATTGCGAATAATTTTTTGCCTTCTCAACCATTTCTTGGCTTCAAACTCCCATATCTCGCGAACGGATTGACCTAACCCAAAAATTCCTGTAGCGTCTGAAAGTAGAAACTCGCCCGATTACAACGTTATGTGTATTTTTTCCCTAGTCAATTCTGGTTAAGCGTTTGGCGTAGCAGAATTGCGAAAAATTTTTTGCCCTCTCAACCATTTCTTAGCTTCAAACTCCCATATCTCGCGAACGGATTGACCTAACCCAAAAATTCCAATTGCATCTGAAAGAAGAAACTCGCCCGATTACAACGGTATGTGTATTTTTTCCCTAGCCCATTCTGGTTAAGCGTTTGGTGCAGTAGAATTGCGAAAAATTTGTTGCTTCCTCAACCATTTCTGGGCTTCAAACCCCCATATCTCGCGAACGGATTGACCTAACCCAAAAATTCCTGTTGCATCTGAAAGTAGAAACTCGCCCGATTACAACGGTATGTGTATTTTTTCCCAAGGCCATTCTGGTTAAGCGTTTGGAGCAGCAGAATTGCGAAAAATTTTTTGCCTTCTCAACCATTTCTTGGCTTCAAACTCCCATATCTCGCGAACGGATTGACCTAACCCAAAAATTCCTGTTGCATCTGAAAGTAGAAACTCGCCCGATTACAACGGTATGTGTATTTTTTCCCTAGCCCATTCTGGTTAAGCGTTTGGTGCAGTAGAATTGCGAAAAATTTGTTGCTTCCTCAACCATTTCTTGGCTTCAAACTCCCATATCTCGCGAACGGTTGACCTAACCCAAAAATTCCTGTTGCATCTGAAAGTAGAAACTCGCCCGCTTACAACGGTATGTGTATTTTTTCCCTAGGCCATTCTGGTTAAGCGTTTGGAGCAGCAGAATTGCGAATAATTTTTTGCCTTCTCAACCATTTCTTGGCTTCAAACTCCCATATCTCGCAAACGGATTGACCACACCCAAAAATTCCTATTGCATCTGAAAGCAGAAACTCGCCCGATTACAACGGTATGTGTATTTTTTCGCTAGGCCATTCTGGTTAAGCGTTTGGAGCAGCAGAAGTGCGAAAAATTTGTTGTCTTCTCAACCATTTCTTAGCTTCAAACTCCCATATCTCGCGAACGGATTGACCTGACCCAAAAATTCCGATTGCATCTGAAAGTAGAAACTCGCCCGATTACAACGGTATGTGTATTTTTTCCCTAGCCCATTCTGCTTAAGCGTTTGGTGCAGCAGAATTGCGAAAAATTGTTTGCCTTCTCAACCATTTCTTGGCTTCAAACTCCCATATCTCGCAAACGGATTGACCTAACCCAAAAATTCCTGTAGCGTCTGAAAGTAGAAACTCGCCCGATTACAACGTTATGTGTATTTTTTCCCTAGCCAATTCTGGTTAAACGTTTGGCGTAGCAGAATTTCGAAAAATTTTTTGCCTTCTCAACCATTTCTGGGCTTCAAACCCCCATATCTCGCGAACGGATTGACCTAACCCAAAAATTCCAATTGCATCTGAAAGAAGAAACTCGCCCGATTACAACGGTATGCGTATTTTTTCCCTAGGCCATTCTGGTTAAGCGTTTGGCGTAGCATAATTTCGAAAAATTTTTGCCTTCTCAACCATTTCTTGGCTTCAAACTCCCATATCTCGCGAACGGATTGACCTAACCCAAAAATTCCGATTGCATCTAATAGTAGAAACTCGCCCGATTACAACGGTATGTGTATTTTTTCCCAAGGCCATTCTGGTTAAGCGTTTGGAGCAGCAGAATTGCGAAAAATTTTTTGCCTTCTCAACCATTTCTTGGCTTCAAACTCCCATATCTCGCGAACGGATTGACCTAACCCAAAAATTCCTGTTGCATCTGAAAGTAGAAACTCGCCCGATTACAACGGTATGTGTATTTTTTCCCTAGCCCATTCTGGTTAAGTGTTTGGTGCAGTAGAATTGCGAAAAATTTGATGCTTCCTCAACCATTTCTTGGCTTCAAACTCCCATCTCTCGCGAACGGTTGACCTAACCCAAAAATTCCTGTTGCATCTGAAAGTAGAAACTCGCCCGATTACAACGGTATGTGTATTTTTTCCCTAGGCCATTCTGGTTAAGCGTTTGGAGCAGCAGAATTGCGAATAATTTTTTGCCTTCTCAACCATTTCTTGGCTTCAAACTCCCATATCTCGCGAACGGATTGACCTAACCCAAAAATTCCGATTGCATCTGAAAGTAGAAACTCGCCCGATTACAACGGTATGCGCATTTTTCCCTAGGCCATTCTGGTTAAGCGTTTGGAGCAGCAGAATTGCGAAAAATTTTTTGCCTTCTCAACCATTTCTTGGCTCCAAACTCCCACATCTCGCGAACGGATTGACCTAAACCAAAAATTGCTATTGCATATGAAAGTAGAAACTCGCCCGATTACAGCGGTATGTGTATTTTTTCCCTAGGCCATTCTGGTTGGGCGTTTGGAGCAGCAGAATTGCGAAAAATTTGTTCTCTTCTCAACCATTTCTTAGCTTCAAACTCCCATATCTCGCGAACGGATTGACCGAACCCAAAAATTCCGATTGCATCTGAAAGTAGAAACTCGCCCGATTACAGCGGTATGTGTATTTTTTCCCTAGGCCATTCTGGTTGGGCGTTTGGAGCAGCAGAATTGCGAAAAATTTGTTCTCTTCTCAACCATTTCTTAGCTTCAAAGTCCCATATCTCGCGAACGGATTGACCAAACCCAAAAATTGCTGCTGCGTCTGAAAGTCGAAACTCGTCCGATTACAACGGTGTGGGTATCTTTTCCCTAGGCCATTCTGGTTAAGCGTTTGGAGCAGAATTGCGAATAATTTTTTGCCTTCTCAACCATTTCTTGGCTTCAAACTCCCATATCTCGCGAACGGATTGACCTAACCCAAAAATTCCTGTAGCGTCTGAAAGTAGAAACTCGCCCGATTACAACGTTATGTGTATTTTTTCCCTAGTCAATTCTGGTTAAGCGTTTGGCGTAGCAGAATTGCGAAAAATTTTTTGCCCTCTCAACCATTTCTTAGCTTCAAACTCCCATATCTCGCGAACGGATTGACCTAACCCAAAAATTCCTGTTGCATCTGAAAGTAGAAACTCGCCCGATTACAACGGTATGTGTATTTTTTCCCAAGGCCATTCTGGTTAAGCGTTTGGAGCAGCAGAATTGCGAAAAATTTTTTGCCTTCTCAACCATTTCTTGGCTTCAAACTCCCATATCTCGCGAACGGATTGACCTAACCCAAAAATTCCTGTTGCATCTGAAAGTAGAAACTCGCCCGATTACAACGGTATGTGTATTTTTTCCCTAGCCCATTCTGGTTAAGCGTTTGGTGCAGTAGAATTGCGAAAAATTTGTTGCTTCCTCAACCATTTCTTGGCTTCAAACTCCCATATCTCACGAACGGTTGACCTAACCCAAAAATTCCTGTTGCATCTGAAAGTAGAAACTCGCCCGCTTACAACGGTATGTGTATTTTTTCCCTAGGCCATTCTGGTTAAGCGTTTGGAGCAGCAGAATTGCGAATAATTTTTTGCCTTCTCAACCATTTCTTGGCTTCAAACTCCCATATCTCGCAAACGGATTGACCACACCCAAAAATTCCTATTGCATCTGAAAGCAGAAACTCGCCCGATTACAACGGTATGTGTATTTTTTCGCTAGGCCATTCTGGTTAAGCGTTTGGAGCAGCAGAAGTGCGAAAAATTTGTTGTCTTCTCAACCATTTCTTAGCTTCAAACTCCCATATCTCGCGAACGGATTGACCTGACCCAAAAATTCCGATTGCATCTGAAAGTAGAAACTCGCCCGATTACAACGGTATGTGTATTTTTTCCCTAGCCCATTCTGCTTAAGCGTTTGGTGCAGCAGAATTGCGAAAAATTGTTTGCCTTCTCAACCATTTCTTGGCTTCAAACTCCCATATCTCGCAAACGGATTGACCTAACCCAAAAATTCCTGTAGCGTCTGAAAGTAGAAACTCGCCCGATTACAACGTTATGTGTATTTTTTCCCTAGCCAATTCTGGTTAAACGTTTGGCGTAGCAGAATTTCGAAAAATTTTTTGCCTTCTCAACCATTTCTGGGCTTCAAACCCCCATATCTCGCGAACGGATTGACCTAACCCAAAAATTCCAATTGCATCTGAAAGAAGAAACTCGCCCGATTACAACGGTATGCGTATTTTTTCCCTAGGCCATTCTGGTTAAGCGTTTGGAGCAGCAGAATTGCGAATAATTTTTTGCCTTCTCAACCATTTCTTGGCTTCAAACTCCCGTATCTCGCGGACGGATTGACCTAACCCAAAAATTCCTGTAGCGTCTGAAAGTAGAAACTCGCCCGATTACAGCGGTATGTGTATTTTTTCCCTAGGCCATTCTTGTTAAGCGTTTGGAGCAGCAGAATTGCGAAAAATTTTTTGTCTTCTCAACCATTTCTTGGCTTCAAACTCCCATATCTCGCGAACGGATTGACATAACCCAAAAATTCCGATTGCATCTGAAAGTAGAAACTCGCCCGATTACAACGGTATGTGTATTTTTTCCCTAGCCCATTCTGGTTAAGCGTTTGGTGCAGCAGAATTGCGAAAAATTGTTTGCCTTCTCAACCATTTCTTGGCTTCAAACTCCCATATCTCGCAAACGGATTGACCTAACCCAAAAATTCCTGTAGCGTCTGAAAGTAGAAACTCGCCCGATTACAACGTTATGTGTATTTTTTCCCTAGCCAATTCTGGTTAAACGTTTGGCGTAGCAGAATTTCGAAAAATTTTTTTCCTTCTCAACCATTTCTGGGCTTCAAACCCCCATATCTCGCGAACGGATTGACCTAACCCAAAAATTCCAATTGCATCTGAAAGAAGAAACTCGCCCGATTACAACGGAATGCGTATTTTTTCCCAAGGCCATTCTGGTTAAGCGTTTGGAGCAGCAGAATTGCGAAAAATTTTTTGCCTTCTCAACCATTTCTTGGCTTCAAACTCCCATATCTCGCGAACGGATTGACCTAACCCAAAAATTCCTGTTGCATCTGAAAGTAGAAACTCGCCCGATTACAACGGTATGTGTATTTTTTCCCTAGCCCATTCTGGTTAAGCGTTTGGTGCCGTAGAATTGCGAAAAATTTGTTGCTTCCTCAACCATTTCTTGGCTTCAAACTCCCATATCTCGCGAACGGTTGACCTAACCCAAAAATTCCTGTTGCATCTGAAAGTAGAAACTCGCCCGCTTACAACGGTATATGTATTTTTTCCCTAGGCCATTCTGGTTAAGCGTTTGGAGCAGCAGAATTGCGAATAATTTTTTGCCTTCTCAACCATTTCTTGGCTTCAAACTCCCATATCTCGCAAACGGATTGACCACACCCAAAAATTCCTATTGCATCTGAAAGCAGAAACTCGCCCGATTACAGCGGTATGTGTATTTTTTCCCTAGGCCATTCTGGTTGGGCGTTTGGAGCAGCAGAATTGCGAAAAATTTGTTCTCTTCTCAACCATTTCTTAGCTTCAAAGTCCCATATCTCGCGAACGGATTGACCAAACCCAAAAATTGCTGCTGCGTCTGAAAGTCGAAACTCGTCCGATTACAACGGTGTGGGTATCTTTTCCCTAGGCCATTCTGGTTAAGCGTTTGGAGCAGAATTGCGAATAATTTTTTGCCTTCTCAACCATTTCTTGGCTTCAAACTCCCATATCTCGCGAACGGATTGACCTAACCCAAAAATTCCTGTAGCGTCTGAAAGTAGAAACTCGCCCGATTACAACGTTATGTGTATTTTTTCCCTAGTCAATTCTGGTTAAGCGTTTGGCGTAGCAGAATTGCGAAAAATTTTTTGCCCTCTCAACCATTTCTTAGCTTCAAACTCCCATATCTCGCGAACGGATTGACCTAACCCAAAAATTCCTGTTGCATCTGAAAGTAGAAACTCGCCCGATTACAACGGTATGTGTATTTTTTCCCAAGGCCATTCTGGTTAAGCGTTTGGAGCAGCAGAATTGCGAAAAATTTTTTGCCTTCTCAACCATTTCTTGGCTTCAAACTCCCATATCTCGCGAACGGATTGACCTAACCCAAAAATTCCTGTTGCATCTGAAAGTAGAAACTCGCCCGATTACAACGGTATGTGTATTTTTTCCCTAGCCCATTCTGGTTAAGCGTTTGGTGCAGTAGAATTGCGAAAAATTTGTTGCTTCCTCAACCATTTCTTGGCTTCAAACTCCCATATCTCGCGAACGGTTGACCTAACCCAAAAATTCCTGTTGCATCTGAAAGTAGAAACTCGCCCGCTTACAACGGTATGTGTATTTTTTCCCTAGGCCATTCTGGTTAAGCGTTTGGAGCAGCAGAATTGCGAATAATTTTTTGCCTTCTCAACCATTTCTTGGCTTCAAACTCCCATATCTCGCAAACGGATTGACCACACCCAAAAATTCCTATTGCATCTGAAAGCAGAAACTCGCCCGATTACAACGGTATGTGTATTTTTTCGCTAGGCCATTCTGGTTAAGCGTTTGGAGCAGCAGAAGTGCGAAAAATTTGTTGTCTTCTCAACCATTTCTTAGCTTCAAACTCCCATATCTCGCGAACGGATTGACCTGACCCAAAAATTCCGATTGCATCTGAAAGTAGAAACTCGCCCGATTACAACGGTATGTGTATTTTTTCCCTAGCCCATTCTGGTTAAGCGTTTGGTGCAGCAGAATTGCGAAAAATTGTTTGCCTTCTCAACCATTTCTTGGCTTCAAACTCCCATATCTCGCAAACGGATTGACCTAACCCAAAAATTCCTGTAGCGTCTGAAAGTAGAAACTCGCCCGATTACAACGTTATGTGTATTTTTTCCCTAGCCAATTCTGGTTAAACGTTTGGCGTAGCAGAATTTCGAAAAATTTTTTTCCTTCTCAACCATTTCTGGGCTTCAAACCCCCATATCTCGCGAACGGATTGACCTAACCCAAAAATTCCAATTGCATCTGAAAGAAGAAACTCGCCCGATTACAACGGTATGCGTATTTTTTCCCAAGGCCATTCTGGTTAAGCGTTTGGAGCAGCAGAATTGCGAAAAATTTTTTGCCTTCTCAACCATTTCTTGGCTTCAAACTCCCATATCTCGCGAACGGATTGACCTAACCCAAAAATTCCTGTTGCATCTGAAAGTAGAAACTCGCCCGATTACAACGGTATGTGTATTTTTTCCCTAGCCCATTCTGGTTAAGCGTTTGGTGCCGTAGAATTGCGAAAAATTTGTTGCTTCCTCAACCATTTCTTGGCTTCAAACTCCCATATCTCGCGAACGGTTGACCTAACCCAAAAATTCCTGTTGCATCTGGAAGTAGAAACTCGCCCGCTTACAACGGTATATGTATTTTTTCCCTAGGCCATTCTGGTTAAGCGTTTGGAGCAGCAGAATTGCGAATAATTTTTTGCCTTCTCAACCATTTCTTGGCTTCAAACTCCCATATCTCGCAAACGGATTGACCACACCCAAAAATTCCTATTGCATCTGAAAGCAGAAACTCGCCCGATTACAACGGTATGTGTATTTTTTCGCTAGGCCATTCTGGTTAAGCGTTTGGAGCAGCAGAAGTGCGAAAAATTTGTTGTCTTCTCAACCATTTCTTAGCTTCAAACTCCCATATCTCGCGAACGGATTGACCTGACCCAAAAATTCCTGTAGCGTCTGAAAGTAGAAACTCGCCCGATTACAACGTTATGTGTATTTTTTCCCTAGCCAATTCTGGTTAAACGTTTGGCGTAGCAGAATTTCGAAAAATTTTTTTCCTTCTCAACCATTTCTGGGCTTCAAACCCCCATATCTCGCGAACGGATTGACCTAACCCAAAAATTCCAATTGCATCTGAAAGGAGAAACTCGCCCGATTACAACGGAATGCGTATTTTTTCCCAAGGCCATTCTGGTTAAGCGTTTGGAGCAGCAGAATTGCGAAAAATTTTTTGCCTTCTCAACCATTTCTTGGCTTCAAACTCCCATATCTCGCGAACGGATTGACCTAACCCAAAAATTCCTGTTGCATCTGAAAGTAGAAACTCGCCCGATTACAACGGTATGTGTATTTTTTCCCTAGCCCATTCTGGTTAAGCGTTTGGTGCCGTAGAATTGCGAAAAATTTGTTGCTTCCTCAACCATTTCTTGGTTTCAAACTCCCATATCTCGCGAACGGTTGACCTAACCCAAAAATTCCTGTTGCATCTGAAAGTAGAAACTCGCCCGCTTACAACGGTATATGTATTTTTTCCCTAGGCCATTCTGGTTAAGCGTTTGGAGCAGCAGAATTGCGAATAATTTTTTGCCTTCTCAACCATTTCTTGGCTTCAAACTCCCATATCTCGCAAACGGATTGACCACACCCAAAAATTCCTATTGCATCTGAAAGCAGAAACTCGCCCGATTACAGCGGTATGTGTATTTTTTCCCTAGGCCATTCTGGTTGGGCGTTTGGAGCAGCAGAATTGCGAAAAATTTGTTCTCTTCTCAACCATTTCTTAGCTTCAAAGTCCCATATCTCGCGAACGGATTGACCAAACCCAAAAATTGCTGCTGCGTCTGAAAGTCGAAACTCGTCCGATTACAACGGTGTGGGTATCTTTTCCCTAGGCCATTCTGGTTAAGCGTTTGGAGCAGAATTGCGAATAATTTTTTGCCTTCTCAACCATTTCTTGGCTTCAAACTCCCATATCTCGCGAACGGATTGACCTAACCCAAAAATTCCTGTAGCGTCTGAAAGTAGAAACTCGCCCGATTACAACGTTATGTGTATTTTTTCCCTAGTCAATTCTGGTTAAGCGTTTGGCGTAGCAGAATTGCGAAAAATTTTTTGCCCTCTCAACCATTTCTTAGCTTCAAACTCCCATATCTCGCGAACGGATTGACCTAACCCAAAAATTCCTGTTGCATCTGAAAGTAGAAACTCGCCCGATTACAACGGTATGTGTATTTTTTCCCAAGGCCATTCTGGTTAAGCGTTTGGAGCAGCAGAATTGCGAAAAATTTTTTGCCTTCTCAACCATTTCTTGGCTTCAAACTCCCATATCTCGCGAACGGATTGACCTAACCCAAAAATTCCTGTTGCATCTGAAAGTAGAAACTCGCCCGATTACAACGGTATGTGTATTTTTTCCCTAGCCCATTCTGGTTAAGCGTTTGGTGCAGTAGAATTGCGAAAAATTTGTTGCTTCCTCAACCATTTCTTGGCTTCAAACTCCCATATCTCGCGAACGGTTGACCTAACCCAAAAATTCCTGTTGCATCTGAAAGTAGAAACTCGCCCGCTTACAACGGTATGTGTATTTTTTCCCTAGGCCATTCTGGTTAAGCGTTTGGAGCAGCAGAATTGCGAATAATTTTTTGCCTTCTCAACCATTTCTTGGCTTCAAACTCCCATATCTCGCAAACGGATTGACCACACCCAAAAATTCCTATTGCATCTGAAAGCAGAAACTCGCCCGATTACAACGGTATGTGTATTTTTTCGCTAGGCCATTCTGGTTAAGCGTTTGGAGCAGCAGAAGTGCGAAAAATTTGTTGTCTTCTCAACCATTTCTTAGCTTCAAACTCCCATATCTCGCGAACGGATTGACCTGACCCAAAAATTCCGATTGCATCTGAAAGTAGAAACTCGCCCGATTACAACGGTATGTGTATTTTTTCCCTAGCCCATTCTGGTTAAGCGTTTGGTGCAGCAGAATTGCGAAAAATTGTTTGCCTTCTCAACCATTTCTTGGCTTCAAACTCCCATATCTCGCAAACGGATTGACCTAACCCAAAAATTCCTGTAGCGTCTGAAAGTAGAAACTCGCCCGATTACAACGTTATGTGTATTTTTTCCCTAGCCAATTCTGGTTAAACGTTTGGCGTAGCAGAATTTCGAAAAATTTTTTTCCTTCTCAACCATTTCTGGGCTTCAAACCCCCATATCTCGCGAACGGATTGACCTAACCCAAAAATTCCAATTGCATCTGAAAGAAGAAACTCGCCCGATTACAACGGTATGCGTATTTTTTCCCAAGGCCATTCTGGTTAAGCGTTTGGAGCAGCAGAATTGCGAAAAATTTTTTGCCTTCTCAACCATTTCTTGGCTTCAAACTCCCATATCTCGCGAACGGATTGACCTAACCCAAAAATTCCTGTTGCATCTGAAAGTAGAAACTCGCCCGATTACAACGGTATGTGTATTTTTTCCCTAGCCCATTCTGGTTAAGCGTTTGGTGCCGTAGAATTGCGAAAAATTTGTTGCTTCCTCAACCATTTCTTGGCTTCAAACTCCCATATCTCGCGAACGGTTGACCTAACCCAAAAATTCCTGTTGCATCTGAAAGTAGAAACTCGCCCGCTTACAACGGTATATGTATTTTTTCCCTAGGCCATTCTGGTTAAGCGTTTGGAGCAGCAGAATTGCGAATAATTTTTTGCCTTCTCAACCATTTCTTGGCTTCAAACTCCCATATCTCGCAAACGGATTGACCACACCCAAAAATTCCTATTGCATCTGAAAGCAGAAACTCGCCCGATTACAACGGTATGTGTATTTTTTCGCTAGGCCATTCTGGTTAAGCGTTTGGAGCAGCAGAAGTGCGAAAAATTTGTTGTCTTCTCAACCATTTCTTAGCTTCAAACTCCCATATCTCGCGAACGGATTGACCTGACCCAAAAATTCCGATTGCATCTGAAAGTAGAAACTCGCCCGATTACAACGGTATGTGTATTTTTTCCCTAGGCCATTCTGGTTAAGCGTTTGGAGCAGCAGAATTGCGAATAATTTTTTGCCTTCTCAACCATTTCTTGGCTTCAAACTCCCGTATCTCGCGGACGGATTGACCTAACCCAAAAATTCCTGTAGCGTCTGAAAGTAGAAACTCGCCCGATTACAGCGGTATGTGTATTTTTTCCCTAGGCCATTCTTGTTAAGCGTTTGGAGCAGCAGAATTGCGAAAAATTTTTTGCCTTCTCAACCATTTCTTGGCTTCAAACTCCCATATCTCGCGAACGGATTGACATAACCCAAAAATTCCGATTGCATCTGAAAGTAGAAACTCGCCCGATTACAACGGTATGTGTATTTTTTCCCTAGCCCATTCTGGTTAAGCGTTTGGTGCAGCAGAATTGCGAAAAATTGTTTGCCTTCTCAACCATTTCTTGGCTTCAAACTCCCATATCTCGCAAACGGATTGACCTAACCCAAAAATTCCTGTAGCGTCTGAAAGTAGAAACTCGCCCGATTACAACGTTATGTGTATTTTTTCCCTAGCCAATTCTGGTTAAACGTTTGGCGTAGCAGAATTTCGAAAAATTTTTTTCCTTCTCAACCATTTCTGGGCTTCAAACCCCCATATCTCGCGAACGGATTGACCTAACCCAAAAATTCCAATTGCATCTGAAAGAAGAAACTCGCCCGATTACAACGGTATGCGTATTTTTTCCCAAGGCCATTCTGGTTAAGCGTTTGGAGCAGCAGAATTGCGAATAATTTTTTGCCTTCTCAACCATTTCTTGGCTTCAAACTCCCATATCTCGCGAACGGATTGACCTAACCCAAAAATTCCAATTGCATCTAAAAGAAGAAACTCGCCCGATTACAACGGTATGGGTATTTTTTCCCTAGGCCATTGTGGTTAAGCGTTTGGAGCAGCAGAAGTGCGAAAAATTTGTTGCCTTCTCAACCGTTTCTTAGATTCAAAGTCCCCTATCTCGCGAACGGATTGACCAAACACAAAAATTCCTGCTGCGTCTGAAAGTAGAAACTCGCCCGATTACAACGTTATGTGTATTTTTTCCCTAGGCCATTCTGGTTAAGCGTTTGGCGTAGCAGAATTTCGAAAAATTTTTTGCCTTCTCAACCATTTCTTGGCTTCAAACTCACATATCTCGCGAACGGATTGACCTAACCCAAAAATTCCTGTTGTATCTGAAAGTAGAAACTCGCCCGATTACAACGGTATGTGTATTTTCTCCCTAGGCCATTCTTGTTAAGCGTTTGGAGCAGCAGAATTGCGAAAAATTTGTTGTCTTCTCAACCATTTCTTAGCTTCAAACTCCCATATCTCGCGGTCGGATTGACCTAACCCAAAAATTCCTGTTGCATCTGAAAGTGGAAACTCGCCCGATTACAACGGTATGTGTATTTTTTCCCTAGGCCATTCTGGTTAAGCGTTTGGAGCAGCAGAATTGCGAAATATTTGTTGTCTTCTCAACCATTTCTTAGCTTTAAACTCCCATATCTCGCGGTCGGATTGACCTAACCCAAAAATTCCTGTTGCATCTGAAAGTGGAAACTCGCCCGATTACAACGGTATGTGTATTTTTCCCCTAGGCCATTCTGGTTAAGCGTTTGGAGCAGCAGAATTGCGACAAATTTTTTGCTTTCTCAACCATTTCTTGGCTTCAAACTCCCATATCTCGCGAACGGATTGACCTAACCCAAAAATTCTTGTAGCGTCTGAAAGTAGAAACTCGCCCGATTACAACGGTATGTGTATTTTTTCCCTAGCCCATTCTGGTTAAGCGTTTGATGCAGCAGAATTGCGAAAAATTGTTTGCCTTCTCAACCATTTCTTGGCTTCAAACTCCCATATCTCGCGAACGGATTGACCTAACCCAAAAATTCCTGTAGCGTCTGAAAGTAGAAACTCGCCCGATTACAACGTTATGTGTATTTTTTCCCTAGCCAACTCTGGTTAAGCGTTTGGCGTAGCAGAATTTCGAAAAATTTTTGCCTTCTCAACCATTTCTTGGCTTCAAACTCCCATATCTCGCGAACGGATTGACCTAACCCAAAAATTCCGATTGCATCTAATAGTAGAAACTCGCCCGATTACAACGGTATGTGTATTTTTTCCCTAGCCCATTCTGGTTAAGCGTTTGGTGCAGTAGAATTGCGAAAAATTTGTTGCCTCCTCAACCATTTCTTGGTTTCAAACTCCCATATCTCGCGAACGGTTGACCTAACCCAAAAATTCCTGCTGCACCTGATAGTAGAAACCCGCCCGATTACAACGGTATGTGTATTTTTTCCCTAGGCCATTCTGGTTAAGCGTTTGGAGCAGCAGAATTGCGAAAAATTTTTTGCCTTCTCAACCATTTCTTGGCTTCAAACTCCCATATCTCGCGGTCGGATTGACCTAACCCAAAAATTCCTGTTGCATCTGAAAGTGGAAACTCGCCCGATTACAACGGTATGTGTATTTTTTCCCTAGGCCATTCTGGTTAAGCGTTTGGAGCAGCAGAATTGCGAAATATTTGTTGTCTTCTCAACCATTTCTTAGCTTTAAACTCCCATATCTCGCGGTCGGATTGACCTAACCCAAAAATTCCTGTTGCATCTGAAAGTGGAAACTCGCCCGATTACAACGGTATGTGTATTTTTCCCCTAGGCCATTCTGGTTAAGCGTTTGGAGCAGCAGAATTGCGACAAATTTTTTGCTTTCTCAAGCATTTCTTGGCTTCAAACTCCCATATCTCGCGAACGGATTGACCTAACCCAAAAATTCTTGTAGCGTCTGAAAGTAGAAACTCGCCCGATTACAACGGTATGTGTATTTTTTCCCTAGCCCATTCTGGTTAAGCGTTTGATGCAGCAGAATTGCGAAAAATTGTTTGCCTTCTCAACCATTTCTTGGCTTCAAACTCCCATATCTCGCGAACGGATTGACCTAACCCAAAAATTCCTGTAGCGTCTGAAAGTAGAAACTCGCCCGATTACAACGTTATGTGTATTTTTTCCCTAGCCGACTCTGGTTAAGCGTTTGGCGTAGCAGAATTTCGAAAAATTTTTGCCTTCTCAACCATTTCTTGGCTTCAAACTCCCATATCTCGCGAACGGATTGACCTAACCCAAAAATTCCGATTGCATCTAATAGTAGAAACTCGCCCGATTACAACGGTATGTGTATTTTTTCCCTAGCCCATTCTGGTTAAGCGTTTGGTGCAGTAGAATTGCGAAAAATTTGTTGCCTCCTCAACCATTTCTTGGTTTAAAACTCCCATATCTCGCGAACGGTTGACCTAACCCAAAAATTCCTGCTGCACCTGATAGTAGAAACCCGCCCGATTACAACGGTATGTGTATTTTTTCCCTAGGCCATTCTGGTTAAGCGTTTGGAGCAGCAGAATTGCGAAAAATTTTTTGCCTTCTCAACCATTTCTTGGCTTCAAACTCCCATATCTCGCGAACGGATTGACCTAACCCAAAAATTCCTGTAGCGTCTGAAAGTAGAAACTCGCCCGATTACAACGTTATGTGTATTTTTCCCTAGCCAATTCTGGTTAAGCGTTTGGCGTAGCAGAATTGCGAAAAATTTTTTGCCCTCTCAACCATTTCTTAGCTTCAAACTCCCATATCTCGCGAACGGATTGACCTAACCCAAAAATTCCTGTTGCATCTGAAAGCAGAAACTCGCCCGATTACAACGGTATGTGTATTTTTTCCCAAGGCCATTCTGGTTAAGCGTTTGGAGCAGCAGAATTGCGAAAAATTTTTTGCCTTCTCAACCATTTCTTGGCTTCAAACTCCCATATCTCGCGAACGGATTGACCTAACCCAAAAATTCCTGTTGCATCTGAAAGTAGAAGCTCGCCCGATTACAACGGTATGTGTATTTTTTCCCTAGCCCATTCTGGTTAAGCGTTTGGTGCAGTAGAATTGCGAAAAATTTGTTGCTTCCTCAACCATTTCTTGGCTTCAAACTCCCATATCTCGCGAACGGTTGACCTAACCCAAAAATTCCTGTTGCATCTGAAAGTAGAAACTCGCCCGATTACAACGGTATGTGTATTTTTTCCCTAGGCCATTCTGGTTATGCGTTTGGAGCAGCAGAATTGCGAATAATTTTTTGGCTTCTCAACCATTTCTTGGCTTCAAACTCCCATATCTCGCAAACGGATGGACCACACCCAAAAATTCCTATTGCATTTGAAAGCAGAAACTCGCCCGATTACAACGGTATGTGTATTTTTTCCCTAGGCCATTCTGGTTAAGCGTTTGGAGCAGCAGAAGTGCGAAAAATTTGTTGTCTTCTCAACCATTTCTTAGCTTCAAACTCCCATATCTCGCGAACGGATTGACCTGACCCAAAAATTCCGATTGCATCTGAAAGTAGAAACTCGCCCGATTACAACGGTATGTGTATTTTTTCCCTAGCCCATTCTGGTTAAGCGTTTGGTGCAGCAGAATTGCGAAAAATTGTTTGCCTTCTCAACCATTTCTTGGCTTCAAACTCCCATATCTCGCAAACGGATTGACCTAACCCAAAAGTTCCTGTAGCGTCTGCAAGTAGAAACTCGCCCGATTACAACGTTATGTGTATTTTTTCCCTAGCCAACTCTGGTTAAGCGTTTGGCGTAGCAGAATTTCGAAAATTTTTTGCCTTCTCAACCATTTCTTAGCTTCAAACTCCCATATCTCGCGAACGGATTGACCTGACCCAAAAATTCCGATTGCATCTGAAAGTAGAAACTCGCCCGATTACAACGGTATGTGTATTTTTTCCCTAGCCCATTCTGGTTAAGCGTTTGATGCAGCAGAATTGCGAACAATTGTTTGCCTTCTCAACCATTTCTTGGCTTCAAACTCCCATATCTCGCGAACGGATTGACCTAACCCAAAAATTCCTGTAGCGTCTGAAAGTAGAAACTCGCCCGATTACAACGTTATGTGTATTTTTTCCCTAGCCAACTCTGGTTAAGCGTTTGGCGTAGCAGAATTTCGAAAAATTTTTGCCTTCTCAACCATTTCTTGGCTTCAAACTCCCATATCTCGCGAACGGATTGACCTAACCCAAAAATTCCGATTGCATCTAATAGTAGAAACTCGCCCGATTACAACGGTATGTGTATTTTTTCCCTAGCCCATTCTGGTTAAGCGTTTGGTGCAGTAGAATTGCGAAAAATTGTTTGCCTTCTCAACCATTTCTTGGCTTCAAACTCCCATATCTCGCGAACGGATTGACCTAACCCAAAAATTCCTGTAGCGTCTGAAAGTAGAAACTCGCCCGATTACAACGTTATGTGTATTTTTTCCCTAGCCAACTCTGGTTAAGCGTTTGGCGTAGCAGAATTTGGAAAAATTTTTGCCTTCTCAACCATTTCTTGGCTTCAAACTCCCATATCTCGCGAACGGATCGACCTAACCCAAAAATTCCGATTGCATCTAATAGTAGAAACTCGCCCGATTACAACGGTATGTGTATTTTTTCCCTAGCCCATTCTGGTTAAGCGTTTGGTGCAGTAGAATTGCGAAAAATTTGTTGCCTCCTCAACCATTTCTTGGCTTCAAACTCCCATATCTCGCGAACGGTTGACCTAACCCAAAAATTCCTGTTGCATCTGAAAGTAGAAACTCACCCGATTACAACGGTATGTGTATTTTTTCCCTAGGCCATTCTGGTTAAGCGTTTGGAGCAGCAGAATTGCGAAAAATTTTTTGCATTCTCAACCATTTCTTGGCTTCAAACTCCCATATCTCGCGAACGGATTGACCTAACCCAAAAATTCCTGTAGCGTCTGAAAGTAGAAACTCGCCCGATTACAACGTTATGTGTATTTTTTCCCTAGTCAATGCTGGTTAAGCGTTTGGCGTAGCAGAATTGCGAAAAATTTTTTGCCCTCTCAACCATTTCTTAGCTTCAAACTCCCATATCTCGCGAACGGATTGACCTAACCCAAAAATTCCTGTTGCATCTGAAAGTAGAAACTCGCCCGATTACAACGGTATGTGTATTTTTTCCCAAGGCCATTCTGGTTAAGCGTTTGGTGCAGTAGAATTGCGAAAAATTTTTTGCCTTCTCAACCATTTCTTGGCTTCAAACTCCCATATCTCGCGAACGGATTGACCTAACCCAAAAATTCCTGTTGCATCTGAAAGTAGAAACTCGCCCGATTACAACGGTATGTGTATTTTTTCCCTAGGCCATTCTGGTTAAGCGTTTGGAGCAGCAGAATTGCGAATAATTTTTTGCCTTCTCAACCATTTCTTGGCTTCAAACTCCCATATCTCGCGAACGGATTGACCTAACCCAAAAATTCCGATTGCATCTGAAAGTAGAAACTCGCCCGATTACAACGGTATGCGCATTTTTTCCCTAGGCCATTCTGGTTAAGCGTTTGGAGCAGCAGAATTGCGAAAAATTTTTTGCCTTCTCAACCATTTCTTGGCTCCAAACTCCCATATCTCGCGAACGGATTGACCTAAACCAAAAATTGCTATTGCATATGAAAGTAGAAACTCGCCCGATTACAGCGGTATGTGTATTTTTTCCCTAGGCCATTCTGGTTGGGCGTTTGGAGCAGCAGAATTGCGAAAAATTTGTTCTCTTCTCAACCATTTCTTAGATTCAAACTCCCATATCTCGCGAACGGATTGACCGAACCCAAAAATTCCGATTGCATCTGAAAGTAGAGACTCGCCCGATTACAGCGGTATGTGTATTTTTTCCCTAGGCCATTCTGGTTGGGCGTTTGGAGCAGCAGAATTGCGAAAATTTTGTTCTCTTCTCAACCATTTCTTAGCTTCAAAGTCCCATATCTCGCGAACGGATTGACCTAACCCAAAAATTCCGATTGCATCAAATAGTAGAAACTCGCCCGATTACAACGGTATGTGTATTTTTTCCCTAGCCCATTCTGGTTAAGCGTTTGGTGCAGTAGAATTGCGAAAAATTTGTTGCCTCCTCAACCATTTCTTGGCTTCAAACTCCCATATCTCGCGAACGGTTGACCTAACCCAAAAATTCCTGTTGCATCTGAAAGTAGAAACTCGCCCGATTACAACGGTATGTGTATTTTTTCCCTAGGCCATTCTGGTTAAGCGTTTGGAGCAGCAGAATGGCGAAAATTTTTTGCATTCTCAACCATTTCTTGGCTTCAAACTCCCATATCTCGCGAACGGATTGACCTAACCCAAAAATTCCTGTAGCGTCTGAAAGTAGAAACTCGCCCGATTACAACGTTATGTGTATTTTTTCCCTAGTCAATGCTGGTTAAGCGTTTGGCGTAGCAGAATTGCGAAAAATTTTTTGCCCTCTCAACCATTTCTTAGCTTCAAACTCCCATATCTCGCGAACGGATTGACCTAACCCAAAAATTCCTGTTGCATCTGAAAGTAGAAACTCGCCCGATTACAACGGTATGTGTATTTTTTCCCAAGGCCATTCTGGTTAAGCGTTTGGAGCAGCAGAATTGCGAAAAATTTTTTGCCTTCTCAACCATTTCTTGGCTTCAAACTCCCATATCTCGCGAACGGATTGACCTAACCCAAAAATTCCTGTTGCATCTGAAAGTAGAAGCTCGCCCGATTACAACGGTATGTGTATTTTTTCCCTAGCCCATTCTGGTTAAGCGTTTGGTGCAGTAGAATTGCGAAAAATTTGTTGCTTCCTCAACCATTTCTTGGCTTCAAACTCCCATATCTCGCGAACGGTTGACCTAACCCAAAAATTCCTGTTGCATCTGAAAGTAGAAACTCGCCCGATTACAACGGTATGTGTATTTTTTCCCAAGGCCATTCTGGTTAAGCGTTTGGAGCAGCAGAATTGCGAAAAATTTTTTGCCTTCTCAACCATTTCTTGGCTTCAAACTCCCATATCTCGCGAACGGATTGACCTAACCCAAAAATTCCTGTTGCATCTGAAAGTAGAAACTCGCCCGATTACAACGGTATGTGTATTTTTTCCCTAGCCCATTCTGGTTAAGTGTTTGGTGCAGTAGAATTGCGAGAAATTTGTTGCTTCCTCAACCATTTCTTGGCTTCAAACTCCCATATCTCGCGAACGGTTGACCTAACCCAAAAATTCCTGTTGCATCTGAAAGTAGAAACTCGCCCGATTACAACGGTATGTGTATTTTTTCCCTAGGCCATTCTGGTTAAGCGTTTGGAGCAGCAGAATTGCGAATAATTTTTTGCCTTCTCAACCATTTCTTGGCTTCAAACTCCCATATCTCGCGAACGGATTGACCTAACCCAAAAATTCCGATTGCATCTGAAAGTAGAAACTCGCCCGATTACAACGGTATGCGCATTTTTTCCCTAGGCCATTCTGGTTAAGCGTTTGGAGCAGCAGAATTGCGAAAAATTTTTTGCCTTCTCAACCATTTCTTGGCTCCAAACTCCCATATCTCGCGAACGGATTGACCTAAACCAAAAATTGCTATTGCATATGAAAGTAGAAACTCGCCCGATTACAGCGGTCTGTGTATTTTTTCCCTAGGCCATTCTGGTTGGGCGTTTGGAGCAGCAGAATTGCGAAAAATTTGTTCTCTTCTCAACCATTTCTTAGCTTCAAACTCCCATATCTCGCGAACGGATTGACCGAACCCAAAAATTCCGATTGCATCTGAAAGTAGAAACTCGCCGATTACAGCGGTATGTGTATTTTTTCCCTAGGCCATTCTGGTTGGGTGTTTGGAGCAGCAGAATTGCGAAAAATTTGTTCTCTTCTCAACCATTTCTTAGCTTCAAAGTCCCATATCTCGCGAACGGATTGACCAAACCCAAAAATTGCTGCTGCGTCTGAAAGTCGAAACTCGTCCGATTACAACGGTGTGGGTATCTTTTCCCTAGGCCATTCTGGTTAAGCGTTTGGAGCAGCAGAATTGCGAAAATTTTTTGCATTCTCAACCATTTCTTGGCTTCAAACTCCCATATCTCGCGAACGGATTGACCTAACCCAAAAATTCCTGTAGCGTCTGAAAGTAGAAACTCGCCCGATTACAACGTTATGTGTATTTTTTCCCTAGTCAATGCTGGTTAAGCGTTTGGCGTAGCAGAATTGCGAAAAATTTTTTGCCCTCTCAACCATTTCTTAGCTTCAAACTCCCATATCTCGCGAACGGATTGACCTAACCCAAAAATTCCTGTTGCATCTGAAAGTAGAAACTCGCCCGATTACAACGGTATGTGTATTTTTTCCCAAGGCCATTCTGGTTAAGCGTTTGGAGCAGCAGAATTGCGAAAAATTTTTTGCCTTCTCAACCATTTCTTGGCTTCAAACTCCCATATCTCGCGAACGGATTGACCTAACCCAAAAATTCCTGTTGCATCTGAAAGTAGAAACTCGCCCGATTACAACGGTATGTGTATTTTTTCCCTAGCCCATTCTGGTTAAGTGTTTGGTGCAGTAGAATTGCGAAAAATTTGTTGCTTCCTCAACCATTTCTTGGCTTCAAACTCCCATATCTCGCGAACGGTTGACCTAACCCAAAAATTCCTGTTGCATCTGAAAGTAGAAACTCGCCCGATTACAACGGTATGTGTATTTTTTCCCTAGGACATTCTGGTTAAGCGTTTGGAGCAGCAGAATTGCGAATAATTTTTTGCCTTCTCAACCATTTCTTGGCTTCAAACTCCCATATCTCGCGAACGGATTGACCTAACCCAAAAATTCCGATTGCATCTGAAAGTAGAAACTCGCCCGATTACAACGGTATGCGCATTTTTTCCCTAGGCCATTCTGGTTAAGCGTTTGGAGCAGCAGAATTGCGAATAATTTTTTGCCTTCTCAACCATTTCTTGGCTTCAAACTCCCATATCTCGCGAACGGATTGACCTAACCCAAAAATTCCGATTGCATCTGAAAGTAGAAACTCGCCCGATTACAACGGTATGCGCATTTTTTCCCTAGGCCATTCTGGTTAAGCGTTTGGAGCAGCAGAATTGCGAAAAATTTTTTGCCTTCTCAACCATTTCTTGGCTCCAAACTCCCATATCTCGCGAACGGATTGACCTAAACCAAAAATTGCTATTGCATATGAAAGTAGAAACTCGCCCGATTACAGCGGTATGTGTATTTTTTCCCTAGGCCATTCTGGTTGGGCGTTTGGAGCAGCAGAATTGCGAAAAATTTGTTCTCTTCTCAACCATTTCTTAGATTCAAACTCCCATATCTCGCGAACGGATTGACCGAACCCAAAAATTCCGATTGCATCTGAAAGTAGAGACTCGCCCGATTACAGCGGTATGTGTATTTTTTCCCTAGGCCATTCTGGTTGGGCGTTTGGAGCAGCAGAATTGCGAAAATTTTGTTCTCTTCTCAACCATTTCTTAGCTTCAAAGTCCCATATCTCGCGAACGGATTGACCTAACCCAAAAATTCCGATTGCATCAAATAGTAGAAACTCGCCCGATTACAACGGTATGTGTATTTTTTCCCTAGCCCATTCTGGTTAAGCGTTTGGTGCAGTAGAATTGCGAAAAATTTGTTGCCTCCTCAACCATTTCTTGGCTTCAAACTCCCATATCTCGCGAACGGTTGACCTAACCCAAAAATTCCTGTTGCATCTGAAAGTAGAAACTCGCCCGATTACAACGGTATGTGTATTTTTTTCCCTAGGCCATTCTGGTTAAGCGTTTGGAGCAGCAGAATGGCGAAAAATTTTTTGCATTCTCAACCATTTCTTGGCTTCAAACTCCCATATCTCGCGAACGGATTGACCTAACCCAAAAATTCCTGTAGCGTCTGAAAGTAGAAACTCGCCCGATTACAACGTTATGTGTATTTTTTCCCTAGTCAATGCTGGTTAAGCGTTTGGCGTAGCAGAATTGCGAAAAATTTTTTGCCCTCTCAACCATTTCTTAGCTTCAAACTCCCATATCTCGCGAACGGATTGACCTAACCCAAAAATTCCTGTTGCATCTGAAAGTAGAAACTCGCCCGATTACAACGGTATGTGTATTTTTTCCCAAGGCCATTCTGGTTAAGCGTTTGGAGCAGCAGAATTGCGAAAAATTTTTTGCCTTCTCAACCATTTCTTGGCTTCAAACTCCCATATCTCGCGAACGGATTGACCTAACCCAAAAATTCCTGTTGCATCTGAAAGTAGAAGCTCGCCCGATTACAACGGTATGTGTATTTTTTCCCTAGCCCATTCTGGTTAAGCGTTTGGTGCAGTAGAATTGCGAAAAATTTGTTGCTTCCTCAACCATTTCTTGGCTTCAAACTCCCATATCTCGCGAACGGTTGACCTAACCCAAAAATTCCTGTTGCATCTGAAAGTAGAAACTCGCCCGATTACAACGTTATGTGTATTTTTTCCCAAGGCCATTCTGGTTAAGCGTTTGGAGCAGCAGAATTGCGAAAAATTTTTTGCCTTCTCAACCATTTCTTGGCTTCAAACTCCCATATCTCGCGAACGGATTGACCTAACCCAAAAATTCCTGTTGCATCTGAAAGTAGAAACTCGCCCGATTACAACGGTATGTGTATTTTTTCCCTAGCCCATTCTGGTTAAGTGTTTGGTGCAGTAGAATTGCGAAAAATTTGTTGCTTCCTCAACCATTTCTTGGCTTCAAACTCCCATATCTCGCGAACGGTTGACCTAACCCAAAAATTCCTGTTGCATCTGAAAGTAGAAACTCGCCCGATTACAACGGTATGTGTATTTTTTCCCTAGGCCATTCTGGTTAAGCGTTTGGAGCAGCAGAATTGCGAATAATTTTTTGCCTTCTCAACCATTTCTTGGCTTCAAACTCCCATATCTCGCGAACGGATTGACCTAACCCAAAAATTCCGATTGCATCTGAAAGTAGAAACTCGCCCGATTACAACGGTATGCGCATTTTTTCCCTAGGCCATTCTGGTTAAGCGTTTGGAGCAGCAGAATTGCGAAAAATTTTTTGCCTTCTCAACCATTTCTTGGCTCCAAACTCCCATATCTCGCGAACGGATTGACCTAAACCAAAAATTGCTATTGCATATGAAAGTAGAAACTCGCCCGATTACAGCGGTCTGTGTATTTTTTCCCTAGGCCATTCTGGTTGGGCGTTTGGAGCAGCAGAATTGCGAAAAATTTGTTCTCTTCTCAACCATTTCTTAGCTTCAAACTCCCATATCTCGCGAACGGATTGACCGAACCCAA
This sequence comes from Ptiloglossa arizonensis, assembly GCF_051014685.1. Taxonomy (NCBI): domain Eukaryota; kingdom Metazoa; phylum Arthropoda; class Insecta; order Hymenoptera; family Colletidae; genus Ptiloglossa; species Ptiloglossa arizonensis. The sequence goes on along the minus strand of NW_027479200.1, from coordinate 147,638 downwards.
AAATTCCGATTGCATCTGAAAGTAGAAACTCGCCCGATTACAGCGGTATGTGTATTTTTTCCCTAGGCCATTCTGGTTGGGTGTTTGGAGCAGCAGAATTGCGAAAAATTTGTTCTCTTCTCAACCATTTCTTAGCTTCAAAGTCCCATATCTCGCGAACGGATTGACCAAACCCAAAAATTGCTGCTGCGTCTGAAAGTCGAAACTCGTCCGATTACAACGGTGTGGGTATCTTTTCCCTAGGCCATTCTGGTTAAGCGTTTGGAGCAGCAGAATTGCGAAAAATTTTTTGCATTCTCAACCATTTCTTGGCTTCAAACTCCCATATCTCGCGAACGGATTGACCTAACCCAAAAATTCCTGTAGCGTCTGAAAGTAGAAACTCGCCCGATTACAACGTTATGTGTATTTTTTCCCTAGTCAATGCTGGTTAAGCGTTTGGCGTAGCAGAATTGCGAAAAATTTTTTGCCCTCTCAACCATTTCTTAGCTTCAAACTCCCATATCTCGCGAACGGATTGACCTAACCCAAAAATTCCTGTTGCATCTGAAAGTAGAAACTCGCCCGATTACAACGGTATGTGTATTTTTTCCCAAGGCCATTCTGGTTAAGCGTTTGGAGCAGCAGAATTGCGAAAAATTTTTTGCCTTCTCAACCATTTCTTGGCTTCAAACTCCCATATCTCGCGAACGGATTGACCTAACCCAAAAATTCCTGTTGCATCTGAAAGTAGAAACTCGCCCGATTACAACGGTATGTGTATTTTTTCCCTAGCCCATTCTGGTTAAGTGTTTGGTGCAGTAGAATTGCGAAAAATTTGTTGCTTCCTCAACCATTTCTTGGCTTCAAACTCCCATATCTCGCGAACGGTTGACCTAACCCAAAAATTCCTGTTGCATCTGAAAGTAGAAACTCGCCCGATTACAACGGTATGTGTATTTTTTCCCTAGGACATTCTGGTTAAGCGTTTGGAGCAGCAGAATTGCGAATAATTTTTTGCCTTCTCAACCATTTCTTGGCTTCAAACTCCCATATCTCGCGAACGGATTGACCTAACCCAAAAATTCCGATTGCATCTGAAAGTAGAAACTCGCCCGATTACAACGGTATGCGCATTTTTTCCCTAGGCCATTCTGGTTAAGCGTTTGGAGCAGCAGAATTGCGAAAAATTTTTTGCCTTCTCAACCATTTCTTGGCTCCAAACTCCCATATCTCGCGAACGGATTGACCTAAACCAAAAATTGCTATTGCATATGAAAGTAGAAACTCGCCCGATTACAGCGGTCTGTGTATTTTTTCCCTAGGCCATTCTGGTTGGGCGTTTGGAGCAGCAGAATTGCGAAAAATTTGTTCTCTTCTCAACCATTTCTTAGCTTCAAACTCCCATATCTCGCGAACGGATTGACCGAACCCAAAAATTCCGATTGCATCTGAAAGTAGAAACTCGCCCGATTACAGCGGTATGTGTATTTTTTCCCTAGGCCATTCTGGTTAAGCGTTTGGAGCAGAATTGCGAATAATTTTTTGCCTTCTCAACCATTTCTTAGCTTCAAACTCCCATATCTCGCGAACGGATTGACCTAACCCAAAAATTCCTGTTGCATCTGAAAGTAGAAACTAGCCCGATTACAACGGTATGTGTATTTTTTCCCTAGGCCATTCTGGTTAAGCGTTTGGAGCAGCAGAATTGCGAAAAATTTTTTGCCTTCTCAACCATTTCTTGGCTTCAAACTCCCATATCTCGCGAACGGATTGACCTAAACCAAAAATTCCTGTAGCGTCTGAAAGTAGAAACTCGCCCGATTACAACGTTATGTGTATTTTTTCCCTAGGCCATTCTGGTTAAGCGTTTGGAGCGGCAGAATTGCGAATAATTTTTTGCCTTCTCAACCATTTCTTGGCTTCAAACTCCCATATCTCGCAAACGGATTGACCACACCCAAAAATACGTATTGCATCTGAAAGTAGAAACTCGTCCGATTACAACGGCATGTGTATTTTTTCCCTTGGCCATTCTGGTTAAGCGTTTGGAGCAGCAGAAGTGCGAAAAATTTGTTGTCTTCTCAACCATTTCTTAGCATCAAACTCCCATATCTCGCGAACGGATTGACCTCACCCAAAAGTTCCGATTGCATCTGAAAGTAGAAACTCGCCCGATTACAACGTTATGTGTATTTTCTCCCTAGCCAATTCTGGTTAAGCGTTTGGCGTAGCAGAATTGCGAAAAATCTTTTGCCCTCTCAACCATTTCTTAGCTTCAAACTCCCATATCTCGCGAACGGATTGACCTAACCCAAAAATTCCTGTTGCATCTGAAAGTAGAAACTCGCCCGATTACAACGGTATGTGTACTTTTTCCCTAGGCCATTCTGGTTAAGCGTTTGGAGCAGCAGAATTGCGAAAAACTTTTTGCCTTCTCAACCATTTCTTGGCTTCAAACTCCCATATCTCGCGAACGGATTGACCTAACCCAAAAATTCCAATTGCATCTGAATGTAGAAACTCGCCCGATTTCAACGGTATGTGTATTTTTTCCCTAGGCCGTTCTGGTTAAGCGTTTGGAGCAGCAGAATTGCGAATAATTTTTTGCCTCCTCAACCATTTCTTGGCTTCAAACTCCCATATCTCGCAAACGGATTGACCACACCCAAAAATTCCTCTTGCATCTGAAAGCAGAAACTCGCCCGATTACAACGGTATGTGTATTTTTTCCCTAGGCCATTCTGGTTAAGCGTTTGGAGCAGCAGCAGTGCGAAAAATTTGTTGTCTTCTCAACCATTTCTTAGCTTCAAACTCCCATATCTCGCGAACGGATTGACCTGACCCAAAAATTCCGATTGCATCTGAAAGTAGAAACTCGCCCGATTACAACGGTATGTGTATTTTTTCCCTAGCCCATTCTGGTTAAGCGTTTGGTGCAGCAGAATTGCGAAAAATTGTTTGCCTTCTCAACCATTTCTTGGCTTCAAACTCCCATATCTCGCAAACGGATTGACCTAACCCAAAAATTCCTGTAGCGTCTGAAAGTAGAAACTCGCCCGATTACAACGTTATGTGTATTTTTTCCCTAGCCAATTCTGGTTAAGCGTTTGGCGTAGCAGAATTTCGAAAAATTTTTTGCCTCCTCAACCATTTCTTGGCTTCAAACTCCCATATCTCGCGAACGGTTGACCTAACCCAAAAATTCCTGTTGCATCTGAAAGTAGAAGCTCGCCCGATTACAACGGTATGTGTATTTTTTCCCTAGCCCATTCTGGTTAAGCGTTTGGTGCAGTAGAATTGCGAAAAATTTGTTGCTTCCTCAACCATTTCTTGGCTTCAAACTCCCATATCTCGCGAACGGTTGACCTAACCCAAAAATTCCTGTTGCATCTGAAAGTAGAAACTCGCCCGATTACAACGGTATGTGTATTTTTTCCCAAGGCCATTCTGGTTAAGCGTTTGGAGCAGCAGAATTGCGAAAAATTGTTTGCCTTCTCAACCATTTCTTGGCTTCAAACTCCCATATCTCGCAAACGGATTGACCTAACCCAAAAATTCCTGTAGCGTCTGAAAGTAGAAACTCGCCCGATTACAACGTTATGTGTAATTTTTCCCTAGCCAATTCTGGTTAAGCGTTTGGCGTAGCAGAATTTCGAAAAATTTTTTGCCTCCTCAACCATTTCTTGGCTTCAAACTCCCATATCTCGCGAACGGTTGACCTAACCCAAAAATTCCTGTTGCATCTGAAAGTAGAAACTCTCCCGATTACAACGGTATGTGTATTTTTTCCCTAGGCCATTCTGGTTAAGCGTTTGGAGCAGCAGAATTGCGAAAAATTTTTTGCCTCCTCAACCATTTCTTGGCTTCAAACTCCCATATCTCGCAAACGGATTGACCTAACCCAAAAATTCCTGTAGCGTCTGAAAGTAGAAACTCGCCCGATTACAACGTTATGTGTATTTTTTCCCTAGCCAACTCTGGTTAAGCGTTTGGCGTAGGTGAATTTGGAAAAATTTTTGGCCTTCTCAACCATTTCTTGGCTTCAAACTCCCATATCTCGCGAACGGATTGACCTAACCCAAAATTCCGATTGCATCTGAAAGTAGAAACTCGCCCGATTACAACGGTATGTGTATTTTTTCCCTAGCCAACTCTGGTTAAGCGTTTGGCGTAGCAGAATTTGGAAAAATTTTTGGCCTTCTCAACCATTTCTTGGCTTCAAACTCCCATATCTCGCGAACGGATTGACCTAACCCAAAAATTCCGATTGCATCTGAAAGTAGAAACTCGCCCGATTACAACGGTATGTGTATTTTTTCCCTAGGCCATTCTGGTTAAGCGTTTGGACCAGCAGAATTGCGAATAATTTTTTGCCTTCTCAACCATTTCTTGGCTTCAAACTCCCATATCTCGCGAACGGATTGACCTAACCCAAAAATTCCTGTAGCGTCTGAAAGTAGAAACTCGCCCGATTACAACGTTATGTGTATTTTTTCCCTAGTCAATGCTGGTTAAGCGTTTGGCGTAGCAGAATTGCGAAAAATTTTTTGCCCTCTCAACCATTTCTTAGCTTCAAACTCCCATATCTCGCGAACGGATTGACCTAACCCAAAAATTCCTGTTGCATCTGAAAGTAGAAACTCGCCCGATTACAACGGTATGTGTATTTTTTCCCAAGGCCAATCTGGTTAAGCGTTTGGAGCAGCACAATTGCGAAAAATTTTTTGCCTTCTCAACCATTTCTTGGCTTCAAACTCCCATATCTCGCGAACGGATTGACCTAACCCAAAAATTCCTGTTGCATCTGAAAGTAGAAACTCGCCCGATAACAACGGTATGTGTATTTTTTCCCTAGCCCATTCTGGTTAAGTGTTTGGTGCAGTAGAATTGCGAAAAATTTGTTGCTTCCTCAACCATTTCTTGGCTTCAAACTCCCATATCTCGCGAACGGTTGACCTAACCCAAAAATTCCTGTTGCATCTGAAAGTAGAAACTCGCACGATTACAACGGTATGTGTATTTTTTCCCTAGGCCATTCTGGTTAAGCGTTTGGAGCAGCAGAATTGCGAATAATTTTTTGCCTTCTCAACCATTTCTTGGCTTCAAACTCCCATATCTCGCGAACGGATTGACCTAACCCAAAAATTCCGATTGCATCTGAAAGTAGAAACTCGCCCGATTACAACGGTATGCGCATTTTTTCCCTAGGCCATTCTGGTTAAGCGTTTGGAGCAGCAGAATTGCGAAAAATTTGTTCTCTTCTCAACCATTTCTTAGCTTCAAACTCCCATATCTCGCGAACGGATTGACCGAACCCAAAAATTCCGATTGCATCTGAAAGTAGAAACTCGCCCGATTACAGCGGTATGTGTATTTTTTCCCTAGGCCATTCTGGTTGGGCGTTTGGAGCAGCAGAATTGCGAAAAATTTGTTCTCTTCTCAACCATTTCTTAGCTTCAAAGTCCCATATCTCGCGAACGGATTGACCAAACCCAAAAATTGCTGCTGCGTCTGAAAGTCGAAACTCGTCCGATTACAACGGTGTGGGTATCTTTTCCCTAGACCAATCTGGTTAAGCGTTTGGAGCAGAATTGCGAATAATTTTTTGCCTTCTCAACCATTTCTTAGCTTCAAACTCCCATATCTCGCGAACGGATTGACCTAACCTAAAAATTCCACTTGCATCTGAAAGAAGAAACTCGCCCGATTACAACGGTATGCGTATTTTTTCCCTAGGCCATTTTGGTTAAGCGTTTGGAGCAGCAGAATTGCGAAAAATTTTTTGCCTTCTCAACCATTTCTTGGCTTCAAACTCCCACATCTCGCGAACGGATTGAACTCACCCAAAAATTCCTGTAGCGTCTGAAAGTAGAAACTCGCCAGATTACAACGTTATGTGTATTTTTCCCTAGCCAATTCTGGTTAAGCGTTTGGCGTAGCAGAATTTCGAAAAATTTTTTGCTTTCTCAACCATTTCTTGGCTTCAAACTCCCATATCTCGCGAACGGATTGACCTAACCCAAAAATTCCAATTGCATCTGAAAGTAGAAACTCGCCAGATTACAACGGTATGTGTATTTTTTCCCTAGCCCATTCTGGTTAAGCGTTTGGTGCAGTAGAATTGCGAAAAATTTGTTGGCTCCTCAACCATTTCTTGGCTTCAAACTCCCATATCTCGCGAACGGTTGACCTAACCCAAAAATTCGTGTTGCATCTGAAAGTAGAAACTCGCCCGATTACAACGGTATGTGTATATTTTCCCTAGGCCATTCTGGTTATGCGTTTGGAGCAGCAGAATTGCGAAAAATTTTTTGCCTTCTCAACCATTTCTTGGCTTCAAACTCCCATATCTCGCGAACGGATTGACCTAAACCAAAAATTCCTGTAGCGTCTGAAAGTAGAAACTCGCCCGATTACAACGTTATGTGTATTTTTTCCCTAGGCCATTCTGATTAAGCGTTTGGAGCAGCAGAATTGCGAATAATTTTTTGCCTTCTCAACCATTTCTTGGCTTCAAACTCCCATATCTCGCAAACGGATTGACCACACCCAAAAATACCTATTGCATCTGAAAGTAGAAACTCGTCCGATTACAACGGCATGTGTATTTTTTCCCTTGGCCATTCTGGTTAAGCGTTTGGAGCAGCAGAAGTGCGAAAAATTTGTTGTCTTCTCAACCATTTCTTAGCTTCAAACTCCCATATCTCGCGAACGGATTGACCTCACCCAAAAGTTCCGATTGCATCTGAAAGTAGAAACTCGCCCGATTACAACGTTATGTGTATTTTCTCCCTAGCCAATTCTGGTTAAGCGTTTGGCGTAGCAGAATTGCGAAAAATTTTTTGCCCTCTCAACCATTTCTTAGCTTCAAACTCCCATATCTCGCGAATGGATTGACCTAACCCAGAAATTCCTGTTGCATCTGAAAGTAGAAACTCGCCCGATTACAACGGTATGTGTACTTTTTCCCTAGGCCATTCTGGTTAAGCGTTTGGAGCAGCAGAATTGCGAAAAACTTTTTGCCTTCTCAACCATTTCTTGGCTTCAAACTCCCATATCTCGCGAACGGACTGACCTAACCCAAAAATTCCAATTGCATCTGAATGTAGAAACTCGCCCGATTTCAACGGTATGTGTATTTTTTCCCTAGGCCATTCTGGTTAAGCGTTTGGTGCAGCAGAATTGCGAATAATTTTTTGCCTTCTCAACCATTTCTTGGCTTCAAACTCCCATATCTCGCAAACGGATTGACCACACCCAAAAATTCCTCTTGCATCTGAAAGCAGAAACTCGCCCGATTACAACGGTATGTGTATTTTTTCCCTAGGCCATTCTGGTTAAGCGTTTGGAGCAGCAGAAGTGCGAAAAATTTGTTGTCTTCTCAACCATTTCTTAGCTTCAAACTCCCATATCTCGCGAACGGATTGACCTGACCCAAAAATTCCGATTGCATCTGAAAGTAGAAACTCGCCCGATTACAACAGTATGTGTATTTTTTCCCTAGCCCATTCTGGTTAAGCGTTTGGTGCAGCAGAATTGCGAAAAATTGTTTGCCTTCTCAACCATTTCTTGGCTTCAAACTCCCATATCTCGCAAACGGATTGACCTAACCCAAAAATTCCTGTAGCGTCTGAAAGTAGAAACTCGCCCGATTACAACGTTATGTGTATTTTTTCCCTAGCCAATTCTGGTTAAGCGTTTGGCGTAGCAGAATTTCGAAAAATTTTTTGCCTCCTCAACCATTTCTTGGCTTCAAACTCCCATATCTCGCGAACGGTTGACCTAACCCAAAAATTCCTGTTGCAGCTGAAAGTAGAAACTCTCCCGATTACAACGGTATGTGTATTTTTTCCCTAGGCCATTCTGGTTAAGCGTTTGGAGCAGCAGAATTGCGAAAAATTTGTTGTCTTCTCAACCATTTCTTGGCTTCAAACTCCCACATCTCGCGAACGGATTGACCTAACCCAAAAATTCCTGTTGCATCTGAAAGTAGAAACTCGCCCGATTACAACGGTATGTGTATTTTTTCCCTAGGCCATTCTGGTTAAGCGTTTGGAGCAGCAGAATTGCGAAAAATTTTTTGCCTTCTCAACCATTTCTTGGCTTCAAACTCCCATATCTCGCGAACGGATTGACCTAAACCAAAAATTCCTGTAGCGTCTGAAAGTAGAAACTCGCCCGATTACAACGTTATGTGTATTTTTTCCCTAGGCCATTCTGATTAAGCGTTTGGAGCAGCAGAATTGCGAATAATTTTTTGCCTTCTCAACCATTTCTTGGCTTCAAACTCCCATATCTCGCAAACGGATTGACCACACCCAAAAATACCTATTGCATCTGAAAGTAGAAACTCGTCCGATTACAACGGCATGTGTACTTTTTCCCTTGGCCATTCTGGTTAAGCGTTTGGAGCAGCAGAAGTGCGAAAAATTTGTTGTCTTCTCAACCATTTCTTAGCTTCAAACTCCCATATCTCGCGAACGGATTGACCTCACCCAAAAGTTCCGATTGCATCTGAAAGTAGAAACTCGCCCGATTACAACGTTATGTGTATTTTCTCCCTAGCCAATTCTGGTTAAGCGTTTGGCGTAGCAGAATTGCGAAAAATTTTTTGCCCTCTCAACCATTTCTTAGCTTCAAACTCCCATATCTCGCGAACGGATTGACCTAACCCAGAAATTCCTGTTGCATCTGAAAGTAGAAACTCGCCCGATTACAACGGTATGTGTACTTTTTCCCTAGGCCATTCTGGTTAAGCGTTTGGAGCAGCAGAATTGCGAAAAACTTTTTGCCTTCTCAACCATTTCTTGGCTTCAAACTCCCATATCTCGCGAACGGACTGACCTAACCCAAAAATTCCAATTGCATCTGAATGTAGAAACTCGCCCGATTTCAACGGTATGTGTATTTTTTCCCTAGGCCATTCTGGTTAAGCGTTTGGTGCAGCAGAATTGCGAATAATTTTTTGCCTTCTCAACCATTTCTTGGCTTCAAACTCCCATATCTCGCAAACGGATTGACCACACCCAAAAATTCCTCTTGCATCTGAAAGCAGAAACTCGCCCGATTACAACGGTATGTGTATTTTTTCCCTAGGCCATTCTGGTTAAGCGTTTGGAGCAGCAGAAGTGCGAAAAATTTGTTGTCTTCTCAACCATTTCTTAGCTTCAAACTCCCATATCTCGCGAACGGATTGACCTGACCCAAAAATTCCGATTGCATCTGAAAGTAGAAACTCGCCCGATTACAACAGTATGTGTATTTTTTCCCTAGCCCATTCTGGTTAAGCGTTTGGTGCAGCAGAATTGCGAAAAATTGTTTGCCTTCTCAACCATTTCTTGGCTTCAAACTCCCATATCTCGCAAACGGATTGACCTAACCCAAAAATTCCTGTAGCGTCTGAAAGTAGAAACTCGCCCGATTACAACGTTATGTGTATTTTTTCCCTAGCCAATTCTGGTTAAGCGTTTGGCGTAGCAGAATTTCGAAAAATTTTTTGCCTCCTCAACCATTTCTTGGCTTCAAACTCCCATATCTCGCGAACGGTTGACCTAACCCAAAAATTCCTGTTGCAGCTGAAAGTAGAAACTCTCCCGATTACAACGGTATGTGTATTTTTTCCCTAGGCCATTCTGGTTAAGCGTTTGGAGCAGCAGAATTGCGAAAAATTTGTTGTCTTCTCAACCATTTCTTGGCTTCAAACTCCCATATCTCGCGAACGGATTGACCTAACCCAAAAATTCCAATTGCATCTGAATGTAGAAACTCGCCCGATTACAACGGTATGTGTATTTTTTCCCTAGGCCATTCTGGTTAAGCGTTTGGAGCAGCAGAATTGCGAATAATTTTTTGCCTTCTCAACCATTTCTTGGCTTCAAACTCCCATATCTCGCAAACGGATTGACCACAACCAAAAATTCCTATTGCATCTGAAAGTAGAAACTCGCCCGATTACAACGGTATGTGTATATTTTCCCTAGGCCATTCTGGTTAAGCGTTTGGAGCAGCAGAATTGCGAAAAATTTTTTGCCATCTCAACCATTTCTTGGCTTCAAACTCCCATATCTCGCGAACGGATTGACCTAACCCAAAAATTCCTATTGCATCTGAAAGTAGAAACTCGCCCGATTACAACGGTATGTGTATTTTTTCCCTAGGCCATTCTGGTTAAGCGTTTGGAGCAGCAGACTTGCGAAAAATTTTTTGCCTTCTCAACCATTTCTTGGCTTCAAACTCCCATATCTCGCGAACGGATTGACCTAAACCAAAAATTCCTGTAGCGTCTGAAAGTAGAAACTCGCCCGATTACAACGTTATGTGTATTTTTTCCCTAGCCCATTCTAGTTAAGCGTTTGGTGCAGCAGAATTGCGAAAAATTGTTTGCCTTCTCAACCATTTCTTGGCTTCAAACTCCCATATCTCGCAAACGGATTGACCTAACCCAAAAAATCCTGTAGCGTCTGAAAGTAGAAACTCGCCCGATTACAACGTTATGTGTATTTTTTCCCTAGCCAACTCTGGTTAAGCGTTTGGCGTAGCAGAATTTGGAAAAATTTTTGGCCTTCTCAACCATTTCTTGGCTTCAAACTCCCATATCTCGCGAACGGATTGACCTAACCCAAAAATTCCGATTGCATCTGAAAGTAGAAACTCGCCCGATTACAACGGTATGTGTATTTTTTCCCTAGCCCATTCTGGTTAAGCGTTTGGTGCAGTAGAATTGCGACAAATTTGTTGCCTCCTCAACCATTTCTTGGCTTCAAACTCCCATATCTCGCGAACGGATTGACCTAACCCAAAAATTCCAATTGCATCTGAATGTAGAAACTCGCCCGATTACAACGGTATGTGTATTTTTTCCCTAGGCCATTCTGGTTAAGCGTTTGGAGCAGCAGAATTGCGAAAAATTTTTTGCCTTCTCAACCATTTCTTGGCTTCAAACTCCCATATCTCGCGAACGGATTGACCTAAACCAAAAATTCCTGTTGCATCTGAAAGTAGAAACTCGCCCGATTACAACGGTATGTGTATTTTTTCCCTAGGCCATTCTGGTTAAGCGTTTGGAGCAGCAGAATTGCGAAAAATTTTTTGCCTTCTCAACCATTTCTTGGCTTCAAACTCCCATATCTCGCGAACGGATTGACCTAAACCAAAAATTCCTGTAGCGTCTGAAAGTAGAAACTCGCCCGATTACAACTTTATGTGTATTTTTTCCCTAAGCCATTCTGGTTAAGCGTTTGGAGCAGCAGAATTGCGAATAATTTTTTGCCTTCTCAACCATTTCTTGGCTTCAAACTCCCATATCTCGCGAACGGATTGACCTAACCCAAAAATTCCAATTGCATCTGAAAGTAGAATCTCGCCCGATTACAACGGTATGTGTATATTTTCCCTAGCCCATTCTGGTTAAGCGTTTGGAGCAGCAGAATTGCGAAAAATTTTTTGCCTTCTCAACCATTTCTTAGCTTCAAACTCCCATATCTCGCGAACGGATTGACCTAACCCAAAAATTCCAATTGCATCTAAAAGAAGAAACTCGCCCGATTACAACGGTATGGTTATTTTTTACCTAGGCCATCCTGGTTAAGCGTTTGGAGCAGCAGAAGTGCGAAAAATTTGTTGCCTTCTCAACCATTTCTTAGCTTCAAAGTCCCCTATCTCGCGAACGGATTGACCAAACACAAAAATTCCTGCTGCGTCTGAAAGTAGAAACTCGCCCGATTACAACTGTATGGGTATTTTTTCCCTAGGCCATTCTGGTTAAGCGTTTGGTGCAGCAGAATTGCGAAAAATTGTTTGCCTTCTCAACCATTTCTTGGCTTCATACTCCCATATCTCGCGAACGGATTGACCTAACCCAAAAATTCCTGTAGCGTCTGAAAGTAGAAACTCGCCCGATTACAACGTTATGTGTATTTTTTCCCTGGCCAACTCTGGTTAAGCGTTTGGCGTAGCAGAATTTCGAAAAATTTTTTGCCTTCTCAACCATTTCTTGGCTTCAAACTCACATATCTCGCGAACGGATTGACCTAACCCAAAATTCCTGTTGCATCTGAAAGTCGAAACTCGCTCGATTACAACGGCATGTGTATTTTTTCCCTAGGCCATTCTTGTTAAGCGTTTGGAGCAGCAGAATTGCGAAAAATTTGTTGTCTTCTCAACCATTTCTTAGCTTCAAACTCCCACATCTCGCGAACGGATTGACCTCACCCAAAAATTCCGATTGCATCTGAAAGTAGAAACTCGCCCGATTACAACGGTATGTGTATTTTTCCCTAGGCCATTCTTGTTAAGCGTTTGGAGCAACAGAATTGCGAAAAATTTTTTGCCTTCTCAACCATTTCTTGGCTTCAAACTCCCGTATCTCGCGGACGGATTGACCTAACCCAAAAATTCCTGTAGCGTCTGAAAGTAGAAACTCGCCCGATTACAGCGGTATGGTTATTTTTTACCTAGGCCATCCTGGTTAAGCGTTTGGAGCAGCAGAAGTGCGAAAAATTTGTTGCCTTCTCAACCATTTCTTAGCTTCAAAGTCCCCTATCTCGCGAACGGATTGACCAAACACAAAAATTCCTGCTGCGTCTGAAAGTAGAAACTCGCCCGATTACAACTGTATGGGTATTTTTTCCCTAGGCCATTCTGGTTAAGCGTTTGGTGCAGCAGAATTGCGAAAAATTGTTTGCCTTCTCAACCATTTCTTGGCTTCATACTCCCATATCTCGCGAACGGATTGACCTAACCCAAAAATTCCTGTAGCGTCTGAAAGTAGAAACTCGCCCGATTACAACGTTATGTGTATTTTTTCCCTGGCCAACTCTGGTTAAGCGTTTGGCGTAGCAGAATATCGAAAAATTTTTTGCCTTCTCAACCATTTCTTGGCTTCAAACTCACATATCTCGCGAACGGATTGACCTAACCCAAAATTCTTGTTGCATCTGAAAGTAGAAACTCGCTCGATTACAACGGCATGTGTATTTTTTCCCTAGGCCATTCTTGTTAAGCGTTTGGAGCAGCAGAATTGCGAAAAATTTTTTGCCTTCTCAACCATTTCTTGGCTTCAAACTCCCATATCTCGCGAACGGATTGACCTAACCCAAAAATTCCAATTGCATCTGACAGTAGAAACTCGCCCGATTACAACGGTATGTCTATATTTTCCCTAGCCCATTCTGGTTAAGCGTTTGGAGCAGCAGAATTGCGAAAAATTTTTTGCCTTCTCAACCATTTCTTAGCTTCAAACTCCCATATCTCGCGAACGGATTGACCTAACCCAAAAATTCCAATTGCATCTAAAAGAAGAAACTCGCCCGATTACAACGGTATGGGTATTTTTTCCCTAGGCCTTTCTGGTTAAGCGTTTGGAGCAGCAGAAGTGCGAAAAATTTGTTGCCTTCTCAACCATTTCTTAGCTTCAAAGTCCCCTATCTCGCGAACGGATTGACCAAACACAAAAATTCATGCTGCGTCTGAAAGTAGAAACTCGCCCGATTACAACGGCATGTGTATTTTTTCCCTTGGCCATTCTGGTTAAGCGTTTGGAGCAGCAGAAGTGCGAAAAATTTGTTGTCTTCTCAACCATTTCTTAGCTTCAAACACCCATATCTCGCGAACGGATTGACCTCACCCAAAAATTCCGATTGCATCTGAAAGTAGAAACTCGCCCGATTACAACGGTATGTGTATTTTTTCCCTAGCCCATTCTGGTTAAGCGTTTGGTGCAGCAGAATTGCGAAAAATTGTTTGCCTTCTCAACCATTTCTTGGCTTCAAACTCCCATATCTCGCGAACGGATTGACATAACGCAAAAATTCCTGTAGCGTCTGAAAGTAGAAACTCGCCCGATTACAACGTTATGTGTATTTTTTCCCCGGCCAACTCTGGTTAAGCGTTTGGCGTAGCAGAATTTCGAAAAATTTTTTGCCTTCTCAACCATTTCTTGGCTTCAAACTCACATATCTCGCGAACGGATTGACCTAACCCAAAAATTCCTGTTGCATCTGAAAGTAGAAACTCGCCCGATTACAACGGTATGTGTATTTTTTCCCTAGGCCATTCTTGTTAAGCGTTTGGAGCAACAGAATTGCGAAAAATTTTTTGCCTTCTCAACCATTTCTTGGCTTCAAACTCCCATATCTCGCGAACGGATTGACCTAACCCAAAAATTCCTGTAGCGTCTGAAAGTAGAAACTCGCCCGATTACAACGTTATGTGTATTTTTTCCCTAGCCAACTCTGGTTAAGCGTATGGCGTAGCAGAATTTCGAAAAATTTTTTGCCTTCTCAACCATTTCTTGGCTTCAAACTCCCATATCTCGCGAACGGATTGACCTAACCCAAAAATTCCGATTGCATCTAAAAGTAGAAACTCGCCCGATTACAACGGTATGTGTATTTTTTCCCTAGCCCATTCTGGTTAAGCGTTTGGTGCAGTAGAATTGCGAAAAATTTGTTGCCTCCTCAACCATTTCTTGGCTTCAAACTCCTATATCTCGCGAACGGTTGACCTAACCCAAAAATTCCTGTTGCATCTGAAAGTAGAAATTCGCCCGATTACAACGGTATGTGTATTTTTTCCCTAGGCCATTCTGGTTAAGCGTTTGGAGCAGCAGAATTGCGAAAAATTTTTTGCCTTCTCAACCATTTCTTGGCTTCAAACTCCCATATCTCGCGAACGGATTGACCTAACCCAAAAATTCCGATTGCATCTAAAAGTAGAAATTCGCCCGATTACAACGGTATGTGTATTTTTTCCCTAGCCTATTCTGGTTAAGCGTTTGGCGTAGCAGAATTGCGAAAAATTTGTTGCCTCCTCAACCATTTCTTAGCTTCAAAGTCCCCTATCTCGCGAACGGATTGACCAAACACAAAAATTCCTGCTGCGTCTGAAAGTAGAAACTCGCCCGATTACAACTGTATGGGTATTTTTTCCCTAGGCCATTCTGGTTAAGCGTTTGGTGCAGCAGAATTGCGAAAAATTGTTTGCCTTCTCAACCATTTCTTGGCTTCATACTCCCATATCTCGCGAACGGATTGACCTAACCCAAAAATTCCTGTAGCGTCTGAAAGTAGAAACTCGCCCGATTACAACGTTATGTGTATTTTTTCCCTGGCCAACTCTGGTTAAGCGTTTGGCGTAGCAGAATATCGAAAAATTTTTTGCCTTCTCAACCATTTCTTGGCTTCAAACTCACATATCTCGCGAACGGATTGACCTAACCCAAAATTCTTGTTGCATCTGAAAGTAGAAACTCGCTCGATTACAACGGCATGTGTATTTTTTCCCTAGGCCATTCTTGTTAAGCGTTTGGAGCAGCAGAATTGCGAAAAATTTTTTGCCTTCTCAACCATTTCTTGGCTTCAAACTCCCATATCTCGCGAACGGATTGACCTAACCCAAAAATTCCAATTGCATCTGACAGTAGAAACTCGCCCGATTACAACGGTATGTCTATATTTTCCCTAGCCCATTCTGGTTAAGCGTTTGGAGCAGCAGAATTGCGAAAAATTTTTTGCCTTCTCAACCATTTCTTAGCTTCAAACTCCCATATCTCGCGAACGGATTGACCTAACCCAAAAATTCCAATTGCATCTAAAAGAAGAAACTCGCCCGATTACAACGGTATGGGTATTTTTTCCCTAGGCCTTTCTGGTTAAGCGTTTGGAGCAGCAGAAGTGCGAAAAATTTGTTGCCTTCTCAACCATTTCTTAGCTTCAAAGTCCCCTATCTCGCGAACGGATTGACCAAACACAAAAATTCATGCTGCGTCTGAAAGTAGAAACTCGCCCGATTACAACGGCATGTGTATTTTTTCCCTTGGCCATTCTGGTTAAGCGTTTGGAGCAGCAGAAGTGCGAAAAATTTGTTGTCTTCTCAACCATTTCTTAGCTTCAAACACCCATATCTCGCGAACGGATTGACCTCACCCAAAAATTCCGATTGCATCTGAAAGTAGAAACTCGCCCGATTACAACGGTATGTGTATTTTTTCCCTAGCCCATTCTGGTTAAGCGTTTGGTGCAGCAGAATTGCGAAAAATTGTTTGCCTTCTCAACCATTTCTTGGCTTCAAACTCCCATATCTCGCGAACGGATTGACCTAACGCAAAAATTCCTGTAGCGTCTGAAAGTAGAAACTCGCCCGATTACAACGGTATGTGTATTTTTTCCCCGGCCAACTCTGGTTAAGCGTTTGGCGTAGCAGAATTTCGAAAAATTTTTTGCCTTCTCAACCATTTCTTGGCTTCAAACTCACATATCTCGCGAACGGATTGACCTAACCCAAAAATTCCTGTTGCATCTGAAAGTAGAAACTCGCCCGATTACAACGGTATGTGTATTTTTTCCCTAGGCCATTCTTGTTAAGCGTTTGGAGCAACAGAATTGCGAAAAATTTTTTGCCTTCTCAACCATTTCTTGGCTTCAAACTCCCATATCTCGCGAACGGATTGACCTAACCCAAAAATTCCTGTAGCGTCTGAAAGTAGAAACTCGCCCGATTACAACGTTATGTGTATTTTTTCCCTAGCCAAATCTGGTTAAGCGTTTGGCGTAGCAGAATTTCGAAAAATTTTTTGCCTTCTCAACCATTTCTTGGCTTCAAACTCCCATATCTCGCGAACGGATTGACCTAACCCAAAAATTCCGATTGCATCTAAAAGTAGAAACTCGCCCGATTACAACGGTATGTGTATTTTTTCCCTAGCCCATTCTGGTTAAGCGTTTGGTGCAGTAGAATTGCGAAAAATTTGTTGCCTCCTCAACCATTTCTTGGCTTCAAACTCCTATATCTCGCGAACGGTTGACCTAACCCAAAAATTCCTGTTGCATCTGAAAGTAGAAATTCGCCCGATTACAACGGTATGTGTATTTTTTCCCTAGGCCATTCTGGTTAAGCGTTTGGAGCAGCAGAATTGCGAAAAATTTTTTGCCTTCTCAACCATTTCTTGGCTTCAAACTCCCATATCTCGCGAACGGATTGACCTAACCCAAAAATTCCTGTAGCGTCTGAAAGTAGAAACTCGCCCGATTACAACGTTATGTGTATTTTCTCCCTAGCCAATTCTGGTTAAGCGTTTGGCGTAGCAGAATTGCGAAAAATTTTTTGCCCTCTCAACCATTTCTTAGCTTCAAAATCCCATATCTCGCGAACGGATTGACCTAACCCAAAGTTCCTGTTGCATCTGAATGTAGAAACTCGCCCGATTACAACGGTATGTGTACTTTTTCCCTAGGCCATTCTGGTTAAGCGTTTGGAGCAGCAGAATTGCGAAAAACTTTTTGCCTTCTCAACCATTTCTTGGCTTCAAACTCCCATATCTCGCGAACGGATTGACCTAACCCAAAAATTCCGATTGCATCTAAAAGTAGAAATTCGCCCGATTACAACGGTATGTGTATTTTTTCCCTAGCCTATTCTGGTTAAGCGTTTGGCGTAGCAGAATTGCGAAAAATTTTTTGCCCTCTCAACCATTTCTTAGCTTCAAACTCCCATATCTCGCGAACGGATTGACCTAACCCAAAGTTCCTGTTGCATCTGAATGTAGAAACTCGCCCGATTACAACGGTATGTGTACTTTTTCCCTAGGCCATTCTGGTTAAGCGTTTGGAGCAGCAGAATTGCGAAAAACTTTTTGCCTTCTCAACCATTTCTTGGCTTCAAACTCCCATATCTCGCGAACGGATTGACCTAACCCAAAAATTCCTGTTGCATCTGAAAGTAGAAACTCGCCCGATTACAACGTTATGTGTATTTTTTGCCTAGCCAATTCTGGTTAAGCGTTTGGCGTAGCAGAATTTCGAAAAATTTTTTGCCTTCTCAACCATTTCTTGGCTTCAAACTCCCATATCTCGCGAACGGATTGACCTAACCCAAAAATTCCAATTGCATCTGAATGTAGAAACTCGCCCGATTTCAACGGTATGTGTATTTTTTCCCTAGGCCATTCTGGTTAAGCGTTTGGAGCAGCAGAATTGCGAATAATTTTTTGCCTTCTCAACCATTTCTTGGCTTCAAACTCCCATATCTCGCAAACGGATTGACCACACCCAAAAATTCCTATTGCATCTGAAAGCAGAAACTCGCCCGATTACAACGGAATGTGTATTTTTTCCCTAGGCCATTCTGGTTAAGCGTTTGGAGCAGCAGAATTGCGAAAAATTTTTTGCCTTCTCAACCATTTCTTGGCTTCAAACTCCCATATCTCGCGAACGGATTGACCTAATTCAAAAATTCCTGTTGCATCTGAAAGTAGAAACTCGCCCGATTACAACGTTATGTGTATTTTTTGCCTAGCCAATTCTGGTTAAGCGTTTGGCGTAGCAGAATTTCGAAAAATTTTTTGCCTTCTCAACCATTTCTTGGCTTCAAACTCCCATATCTCGCGAACGGATTGACCTAACCCAAAAATTCCAATTGCATCTGAAAGTAGAAACTCGCCCGATTACAACGGTATGTGTATTTTTTCCCTAGCCCATTCTGGTTAAGCGTTTGGTGCAGCAGAATTGCGAAAAATTGTTTGCCTTCTCAACCATTTCTTGGCTTCAAACTCCCATATCTCGCGAACGGATTGACCTAACCCAAAAATTCCGATTGCATCTGAAAGTAGAAACTCGCCCGATTACAACGGTATGTGTATTTTTTCCCTAGCCCATTCTGGTTAAGCGTTTGGTGCAGTAGAATTGCGAAAAATTTGTTGGCTCCTCAACCATTTCATGGCTTCAAACTCCCATATCTCGCGAACGGTTGACCTAACCCAAAAATTCCTGTTGCATCTGAAAGTAGAAACTCGCCCGATTATAACGGTATGTGTATTTTTTCCCTAGGCCATTCTGGTTAAGCGTTTGGAGCAGCAGAATTGCGAAAAATTTTTTGCCTTCTCAACCATTTCTTGGCTTCAAACTCCCACATCTCGCGAACGGATTGACCTAACCCAAAAATTCCTGTAGCGCCTGAAAGTAGAATTTCCCCGATTACAACGTTATGTGTATTTTTTCCCTAGCCAATTCTGGTTAAGCGTTTGGCGTAGCAGAATTGCGAAAAATTTGTTGTCTTCTCAACCATTTCTTAGCTTCAAACTCCCATATCTCGCGATCGGATTGACCTAACCCAAAAATTCCAATTGCATCTGAAAGAAGAAACTCGCCCGATTACAACGGTATGTGTATTTTTTCCCTAGCCCACTCTGGTTAAGCGTTTGGTGCAGCAGAATTGCGAAAAATTGTTTGCCTTCTCAAACATTTCTTGGCTTCAAACTCCCATATCTCGCAAACGGATTGACCTAACCCAAAAATTCCTGTAGCGTCTGAAATTAGAAACTCGCCCGATTACAACGTTATGTGTATTTTTTCCCTAGCCAACTCTGGTTATGCGTTTGGCGTAGCAGAATTTCGAAAAATTTTTTGCCTTCTCAACCATTTCTTGGCTTCAAACTCCCATATCTCGCGAACGGATTCGCCTAACCCAAAAATTCCGATTGCATCTGAAAGTAGAAACTCGCCCGATTATAACGGTATGTGTATTTTTTCCCTAGCCCATTCTGGTTAAGCGTTTGGTGCAGCAGAATTGCGAAAAATTGTTTGCCTTCACAAACATTTCTTGGCTTCAAACTCCCATATCTCGCAAACGGATTGACCTAACCCAAAAATTCCTGTAGCGTCTGAAATTAGAAACTCGCCCGATTACAACGTTATGTGTATTTTTTCCCTAGCCAACTCTGGTTATGCGTTTGGCGTAGCAGAATTTCGAAAAATTTTTTGCCTTCTCAACCATTTCTTGGCTTCAAACTCCCATATCTCGCGAACGGATTGACCTAACCCAAAAATTCCGATTGCATCTGAAAGTAGAAACTCGCCCGATTACAACGGTATGTGTATTTTTTCCCTAGCCCATTCTGGTTAAGCGTTTGGTGCAGTAGAATTGCGAAAAATTTGTTGCCTCCTCAACCATTTCTTGGCTTCAAACTCCCATATCTCGCGAACGGTTGACCTAACCCAAAAATTCCTGTTGCATCTGAAAGTAGAAACTCTCCCGATTACAACGGTATGTGTATTTTTTCCCTAGGCCATTCTGGTTAAGCGTTTGGAGCAGCAGAATTGCGAAAAATTTTTTGCCTTCTCAACCATTTCTTGGCTTCAAACTCCCATATCTCGCGAACGGATTGACCAAATCCAAAAATTCCCGTAGCGTCTGAATGTAGAAACTCGCCCGATTTCAACGGTATGTGTATTTTTTCCCTAGGCCATTCTGGTTAAGCGTTTGGAGCAGCAGAATTGCGAATAATTTTTTGCCTTCTCAACCATTTCTTGGCTTCAAACTCCCATATCTCGCAAACGGATTGACCACACCCAAAAATTCCAATTGCATCTGAAAGCAGAAACTCGCCCGATTACAACGGTATGTGTATTTTTTCCCTAGGCCATTCTGGTTAAGCGTTTGGAGCAGCAGAAGTGCGAAAAATTTGTTGTCTTCTCAACCATTTCTTAGCTTCAAACTCCCATATCTCGCGAACGGATTGACCTGACCCAAAAATTTCGATTGCATCTGAAAGTAGAAACTCGCCCGATTACAACGGTATGTGTATTTTTTCCCTAGCCCATTCTGGTTAAGCGTTTGGTGCAGCAGAATTGCGAAAAATTGTTTGCCTTCTCAACCATTTCTTGGCTTCAAACTCCCATATCTCGCGAACGGATTGACCTAACCCAAAAATTCCGATTGCATCTGAAAGTAGAAACTCGCCCGATTACAACGGTATGTGTATTTTTTCCCTAGCCCATTCTGGTTAAGCGTTTGGTGCAGTAGAATTGCGAAAAATTTGTTGCCTCCTCAACCATTTCATGGCTTCAAACTCCCATATTTCGCGAACGGTTGACCTAACCCAAAATTCCTGTTGCATCTGAAAGTAGAAACTCGCCCGATTACAACGGTATGTGTATTTTTTCCCTAGCCAACTCTGGTTAAGCGTTTGGCGTAGCAGAATTGCGGAAAATTTGTTGTCTTCTCAACCATTTCTTAGCTTCAAACTCCCATATCTCGCGATCGGATTGACCTAACCCAAAAATTCCAATTGCATCTGAAAGAAGAAACTCGCCCGATTACAACGGTATGCGTATTTTTTCCCTAGGCCATTCTGGTTAAGCGTTTGGAGCAGCAGAATTGCGATTAATTTTTTGCCTTCTCAACCATTTCTTGGCTTCAAACTCCCATATCTCGCGAACGGATTGAACTAACCCAAAAATTCCAATTGCATCTGAATGTAGAAACTCGCCCGATTTCAACGGTATGTGTATTTTTTCCCTAGGCCATTCTGGTTAAGCGTTTGGAGCAGCAGAATTGCGAATAATTTTTTGCCTTCTCAACCATTTCTTGGCTTCAAACTCCCATATCTCGCAAACGGATTGACCACACCCAAAAATTCCTATTGCATCTGAAAGCAGAAACTCGCCCGATTACAACGGTATGTGTATTTTTTCCCTAGGCCATTCTGGTTAAGCGTTTGGAGCAGCAGAAGTGCGAAAAATTTGTTGTCTTCTCAACCATTTCTTAGCTTCGAACTCCCATATCTCGCGAACGGATTGACCTGACCCAAAAATTCCGATTGCATCCGAAAGTAGAAACTCGCCCGATTACAACGGTATGTGTATTTTTTCCCTAGCCCATTCTGGTTAAGCGTTTGGTGCAGCAGAATTGCGAAAAATTGTTTGCCTTCTCAAACATTTCTTGGCTTCAAACTCCCATATCTCGCAAACGGATTGACCTAACCCAAAAAATCCTGTAGCGTCTGAAATTAGAAACTCGCCCGATTACAACGTTATGTGTATTTTTTCCCTAGCCAACTCTGGTTAAGCGTTTGGCGTAGCAGAATTTCGAAAAATTTTTTGCCTTCTCAACCATTTCTTGGCTTCAAACTCCCATATCTCGCGAACGGATTGAACTAACCCAAAAATTCCGATTGCATCTGAAAGTAGAAACTCGCCCGATTACAACGGTATGTGTATTTTTTCCCTAGCCCATTCTGGTTAAGCGTTTGGTGCAGTAGAATTGCGAAAAATTTGTTGCCTCCTCAACCATTTCTTGGCTTCAAACTCACATATCTCGCGAACGGTTGACCTAACCCAAAAATTCCTGTTGCATCTGAAAGTAGAAACTCTCCCGATTACAACGGTATGTGTATTTTTTCCCTAGGCCATTCTGGTTAAGCGTTTGGAGCAGCAGAATTGCGAAAAATTTTTTGCCTTCTCAACCATTTCTTGGCTTCAAACTCCCATATCTCGCGAACGGATTGACCTAATCCAAAAATTCCCGTAGCGTCTGAATGTAGAAACTCGCCCGATTTCAACGGTATGTGTATTTTTTCCCTAGGCCATTCTGGTTAAGCGTTTGGAGCAGCAGAATTGCGAATAATTTTTTGCCTTCTCAACCATTTCTTGGCTTCAAACTCCCATATCTCGCAAACGGATTGACCACACCCAAAAATTCCAATTGCATCTGAAAGCAGAAACTCGCCCGATTACAACGGTATGTGTATTTTTTCCCTAGGCCATTCTGGTTAAGCGTTTGGAGCAGCAGAATTGCGAAAAATTTGTTGTCTTCTCAACCATTTCTTAGCTTCAAACTCCCATATCTCGCGAACGGATTGACCTGACCCAAAAATTTCGATTGCATCTGAAAGTAGAAACTCGCCCGATTACAACGGTATGTGTATTTTTTCCCTAGCCCATTCTGGTTAAGCGTTTGGTGCAGCAGAATTGCGAAAAATTGTTTGCCTTCTCAACCATTTCTTGGCTTCAAACTCCCATATCTCGCGAACGGTTGACCTAACCCAAAAATTCCTGTTGCATCTGAAAGTAGAAACTCGCCCGAATACAACGGTATGTGTATTTTTTCCCTAGCCCAGTCTGGTTAAGCGTTTGGTGCAGTGGAATTGCGAAAAATTTGTTGCCTCCTCAACCATTTCATGGCTTCAAACTCCCATATCTCCCGAACGGTTGACCTAACCCAAAAATTCCTGTTGCATCTGAAAGTAGAAACTCGCCCGATTACAACGGTATGTGTATTTTTTCCCTAGGCCATTCTGGTTAAGCGTTTGGAGCAGCAGAATTGCGAAAAATTTTTTGCCTTCTCAACCATTTCTTGGCTTCAAACTCCCATATCTCGCGAACGGATTGACCTAACCCAAAAATTCCTGTAGCGTCTGAAAGTAGAATTTCGCCCGATTACAACGTTATGTGTATTTTTTCCCTAGCCAATTCTGGTTAAGCGTTTGGCGTAGCAGAATTGCGAAAAATTTGTTGTCTTCTCAACCATTTCTTAGCTTCAAACTCCCATATCTCGCGATCGGATTGACCTAACCCAAAAATTCCAATTGCATCTGAAAGCAGAAACTCGCCCGATTACAACGTTATGTGTATTTTTTCCATAGGCCATTCTGGTTAAGCGTTTGGAGCAGCAGAAGGGCGAATAATTTTTTGCCTTCTCAACCATTTCTTGGCTTCAAACTCCCATATCTCGCAAACGGATTGACCACACCCAAAAATTCCTATTGCATCTGAAAGTAGAAACTCGCCCGATTACAACGGTATGTGTACTTTTTCCCTAGGCCATTCTGGTTAAGCGTTTGGAGCAGCAGAAATGCGAAAAATTTGTTGTCTTCTCAACCATTTCTTAGCTTCAAACTCCCATATCTCGCGAACGGATTGACCTAACCCAAAGATTCCTATTGCACCTGAAAGTAGAAACTCCCCGATTACAACGGTATGCGTATTTTTTCCCTAGGCCATTCTGGTTAAGCGTTTGGAGCAGCAGAATTGCGAATAATTTTTTGCCTTCTCAACCATTTCTTGGCTTCAAACTCCCATATCTCGCAAACGGATTGACCACACCCAAAAATTCCTATTGCATCTGAAAGTAGAAACTCCCCGATTACAACGGTATGTGTACTTTTTCCCTAGGCCATTCTGGTTAAGCGTTTGGAGCAGCAGAAGTGCGAAAAATTTGTTGTCTTCTCAACCATTTCTTAGCTTCAAACTCCCATATCTCGCGAACGGATTGACCTGACCCAAAAATTCCGATTGCATCTGAAAGAAGAAACTCGCCCGATTACAACGGTATGCGTATTTTTTCCCTAGGCCATTCTGGTTAAGCGTTTGGAGCAGCAGAATTCCGAATAATTTTTTGCCTTCTCAACCATTTCTTGGCTTCAAACTCCCATATCTCGCAAACGGATTGACCACACCCAAAAATTCCTATTGCATCTGAAAGCAGAAACTCGCCCGATTACAACGGTATGCGTATTTTTTCCCTAGGCCATTCTGGTTAAGCGTTTGGAGCAGCAGAAGTGCGAAAAATTTGTTGTCTTCTCAACCATTTCTTAGCTTCAAACTCCCATATCTCGCGAACCGATTGACCTGACCCAAAAATTCCGATTGCATCTGAAAGTAGAAACTCGCCCGATTATAACGGTATGTGTATTTTTTCCCTAGCCCATTCTGGTTAAGCGTTTGGTGCAGCAGAATTGCGAAAAATTGTTTGCCTTCTCAACCATTTCTTGGCTTCAAACTCCCATATCTCGCAAACGGATTGACCTAACGCAAAAATTCCTGTAGCGTCTGAAAGAAGAAACACGCCCGATTTCAACGGTATGCGTATTTTTTCCCTAGGCCATTCTGGTTAAGCGTTTGGAGCAGCAGAATTGCGAATAATTTTTTGCCTTCTCAACCATTTCTTGGCTTCAAACTCCCATATCTCGCAAACGGATTGACCACACCCAAAAATTCCTATTGCATCTGAAAGTAGAAACTCGCCCGATTACAACGGTATGTGTATTTTTTCCCTAGGCCATTCTGGTTAAGCGTTTGGAGCAGCAGAAGTGCGAAAAATTTGTTGTCTTCTCAACAATTTCTTAGCTTCAAACTCCCATATCTCGCGAACGGATTGACCTGACCCAAAAATTCCAATTGCATCTGAAAGTAGAAACTCGCCCGATTACAACGGTGTGTGTATTTTTTCCCTAGCCCATTCTGGTTAAGCGTTTGGTGCAGCAGAATTGCGAAAAATTGTTTGCCTTCTCAACCATTTCTTGGCTTCAATCTCCCATATCTCGCGAACGGATTGACCTAACCCAAAAATTCCTGTAGCGTCTGAAAGTAGAAACTCGCCCGATTACAACGTTATGTGTATTTTTTCCCTAGCCAACTCTGGTTAAGCGTTTGGCGTAGCAGAATTTCGAAAAATTTTTTGCCTTCTCAACCATTTCTTGGCTTCAAACTCCCATATCTCGCGAACGGATTGACCTAACGCAAAAATTCCTGTAGCGTCTGAAAGTAGAAACTCGCCCGATTACAACGTTATGTGTATTTTTTCCCTAGCCAATTCTGGTTAAGCGTTTGGCCTAGCAGAATTGCGAAAAATTTGTTGTCTTCTCAACCATTTCTTAGCTTCAAACTCCCATATCTCGCGAACGGTTGACCTAACCCAAAAATTCCTGTTGCATCTGAATGTAGAAACTCGCCCGATTACAACGGTATGTGTATTTTTTCCCTAGGCCATTCTGGTTAAGCGTTTGGAGCAGCAGAATTGCGAAAACTTTTTTGCCTTCTCAACCATTTCTTGGCTTCAAACTCCCATATCTCGCGAACGGATTGACCTAACCCAAAAATTCCTGTAGCGTCTGAAAGTAGAAACTCGCCCGATTACAACGTTATGTGTATTTTTTCCCTAGCCAATTCTGGTTAAGCGTTTGGCGTAGCAGAATTGCGAAAAATTTTTTGCCTTCTCAACCATTTCTTAGCTTCAAACTCCCATATCTCGCGAACGGATTGACCTGACCCAAAAATTCCGATTGCATCTGAAAGTAGAAACTCGCCCGATTACAACGGTATGTGTATTTTTCCCTAGCCCATTCTGGTTAAGCGTTTGGTGCAGCAGAATTGCGAAAAATTGTTTGCCTTCTCAACCATTTCTTGGCTTCAATCTCCCATATCTCGCGAACGGATTGACCTAACCCAAAAATTCCTGTAGCGTCTGAAAGTAGAAACTCGCCCGATTACAACGTTATGTGTATTTTTTCCCTAGCCAACTCTGGTTAAGCGTTTGGCGTAGCAGAATTTCGAAAAATTTTTTGCCTTCTCAACCATTTCTTGGCTTCAAACTCCCATATCTCGCGAACGGATTGACCTAACGCAAAAATTCCTGTAGCGTCTGAAAGTAGAAACTCGCCCGATTACAACGTTATGTGTATTTTTTCCCTAGCCAATTCTGGTTAAGCGTTTGGCCTAGCAGAATTGCGAAAAATTTGTTGTCTTCTCAACCATTTCTTAGCTTCAAACTCCCATATCTCGCGAACGGTTGACCTAACCCAAAAATTCCTGTTGCATCTGAAAGTAGAAACTCGCCCGATTACAACGGTATGTGTATTTTTTCCCTAGGCCATTCTGGTTAAGCGTTTGGAGCAGCAGAATTGCGAAAACTTTTTTGCCTTCTCAACCATTTCTTGGCTTCAAACTCCCATATCTCGCGAACGGATTGACCTAACCCAAAAATTCCTGTAGCGTCTGAAAGTAGAAACTCGCCCGATTACAACGTTATGTGTATTTTTTCCCTAGCCAATTCTGGTTAAGCGTTTGGCGTAGCAGAATTGCGAAAAATTTTTTGCCTTCTCAACCATTTCTTGGCTTCAAACACCCATATCTCGCAAACGGATTGACCACACCCAAAAATTCCTATTGCATCTGAAAGTAGAAACTCGCCCGATTACAACGGTATGTGTACTTTTTCCCTAGGCCATTCTGGTTAAGCGTTTGGAGCAGCAGAAGTGCGAAAAATTTGTTGTCTTCTCAACCATTTCTTGGCTTCAAACTCCCATATCTCGCGAACGGATTGACCTAACCCAAAAATTCCAATTGCATCTCAAAGAAGACACTCGCCCGATTACAACGGTATGCGTATTTTTTCCCTAGGCCATTCTGGTTAAGCGTTTGGTGCAGCAGAATTGCGAAAAATTGTTTGCCTTCTCAACCATTTCTTGGCTTCAATCTCCCATATCTCGCGAACGGATTGACCTAACCCAAAAATTCCTGTAGCGTCTGAAAGTAGAAACTCGCCCGATTACAACGTTATGTGTATTTTTTCCCTAGCCAATTCTGGTTAAGCGTTTGGCGTAGCAGAATTGCGAAAAATTTGATGTCTTCTTAACCATTTCTTAGCTTCAAACTCCCATATCTCGCGAACGGATTGACCTAACCCAAAAATTCCAATTGCATCTCAAAGAAGACACTCGCCCGATTACAACGGTATGCGTATTTTTTCCCTAGGCCATTCTGGTTAAGCGTTTGGAGCAGCAGAATTGCGAATAATTTTTTGCCTTCTCAACCATTTGTTGGCTTCAAACTCCCATATCTCGCAAACGGATTGACCTCACCCAAAAATTCCTATTGCATCTGAAAGTAGAAACTCGCCCGATTACAACGGTATGTGTATTTTTTCCATAGCCCATTCTGGCTAAGCGTTTGGCGTAGCAGAATTGCGAAAAATTTGTTGTCTTCTCAACCATTTCTTAGCTTCAAACTCCCACATCTCGCGAACGGATTGACCTAACCCAAAAATTCCAATTGCATCTGAAAAAATAAACTCGCCCGATTACAACGGTATGCGTATTTTTTCCCTAGGCCACTCTGGTTAAGCGTTTGGAGCAGCAGAATTGCGAATAATTTTTTGCCTTCTCAACCATTTCTTGGCATCAAACTCCCATATCTCACAAACGGATTGACCACACCCAAAAATTCCTATTGCACCTGAAAGTAGAAACTCCCCGATTACAACGGTATGTGTACTTTTTCCCTAGGCCATTCTGGTTAAGCGTTTGGAGCAGCAGAAGTGCGAAAAATTTGTTGTCTTCTCAACCATTTCTTAGATTCAAACTCCCATATCTCGCGAACGGATTGACCTGACCCAAAAATTCCGATTGCATCTGAAAGTAGAAACTCGCCCGATATACAACGGTATGTGTATTTTTTCCCTAGCCCATGCTGGTTAAGCGTTTGGTGCAGCAGAATTGCGAAAAATTGTTTGCCTTCTCAACCATTTCTTGGCTTCAATCTCCCATATCTCGCGAACGGATTGACCTAACACAAAAATTCCTGTAGCGTCTGAAAGTAGAAACTCGCCCGATTACAACGTTATGTGTATTTTTTCCCTAGCCAATTCTGGTCAAGCGTTTGGCGCAGCAGAATTGCGAAAAATTTGATGTCTTCTCAACCATTTCTTAGCTTCAAACTCCCATACCTCGCGAACGGATTGACCTAACCCAAAAATTCCAATTGCATCTCAAAGAAGAAACTCGCCCGATTACAACGGTATGCGTATTTTTTCCCTAGGCCATTCTGGTTAAGCGTTTGGAGCAGCAGAATTGCGAATAATTTGTTGCCTTCTCAACCATTTCTTGGCTTCAAACTCCCATATCTCGCAAACGGATTGACCACACCAAAAAATTCCTATTGCATCTGAAAGTAGAAACTCGCCCGATTACAACGGTATGTGTATTTTTTCCCTAGCCCATTCTGGTTAAGCGTTTGGCGTAGCAGAATTGCGAAAAATTTGTTGTCTTCTCAACCATTTCTTAGCTTCAAACTCCCATATCTCGCGAACGGTTGACCTAACCCAAAAATTCCTGTTGCATCTGAAAGTAGAAACTCGCCCGATTACAACGGTATGTGTATATTTTCCCTAGGCCATTCTGGTTAAGCGTTTGGCGCAGCAGAATTGCGAAAAATTTGATGTCTTCTCAACCATTTCTTAGCTTCAAACTCCCATATCTCGCGAACGGATTGACCTAACCAAAAAATTCCAATTGCATCTCAAAGAAGAAACTCGCCTGATTACAACGGTATGCGTATTTTTTCCCTAGGCCATTCTGGTTAAGCGTTTGGAGCAGCAGAATTGCAAATAATTTTTTGCCTTCTCAACCATTTCTTGGTTTCAAACTCCCATATCTCGCAAACGGATTGACCACACCAAAAAATTCCTACTGCATCTGAAAGTAGAAACTCGCCCGATTACAACGGTATGTGTACTTTTTCCCTAGGCCATTCTGGTTAAGCGTTTGGAGCAGCAGAAGTGCGAAAAATTTGTTGTCTTCTCAACCATTTCTTAGCTTCAAACTCCCATATCTCGCGAACGGATTGACCTGACCCAAAAGTTCCGATTGCATCTGAAAGTAGAAATTCGCCCGATTACAACGGTATGTGTATTTTTTCCCTAGCCCATTCTGGTTAAGCGTTTGGTGCAGTAGAATTGCGAAAAATTTGTTGCCTCCTCAACCATTTCTTGGCTTCAAACTCCCATATCTCGCGAACAGTTGACCTAACCCAAAAATTCCTGTTGCATCTGAAAGTAGAAACTCGCCCGATTACAACGGTATGTGTATTTTTTCCCTAGGCCATTCTGGTTAAGCGTTTGGAGCAGCAGAAGTGCGAAAAATTTGTTGTCTTCTCAACCATTTCTTAGCTTCAAACTCCCATATCTCGCGAACGGATTGACCTGACCCAAAAATTCCAATTGCATCTGAAAGTAGAAACTCGCCCGATTACAACGGTATGTGTATTTTTTCCCTAGCCCATTCTGGTTAAGCGTTTGGTGCAGCAGAATTGCGAAAAATTGTTTGCCTTCTCAACCATTTCTTGGCTTCAAACTCCCATATCTCGCGAACGGATTGACCTAACCCAAAAATTCCTGTAGCGTCTGAAAGTAGAAACTCGCCCGATTACAACGTTATGTGTATTTTTTCCCTAGCCAACTCTGGTTAAGCGTTTGGCGTAGCAGAATTTCGAAAAATTTTTTGCCTTCTCAACCATTTCTTGGCTTCAAACTCCCATATCTCGCGAACGGATTGACCACACCAAAAAATTCCTATTGCATCTGAAAGTAGAAACTCGCCCGATTACAACGGTATGTGTACTTTTTCCCTAGGCCATTCTGGTTAAGCGTTTGGAGCAGCAGAAGTGCGAAAAATTTGTTGTCTTCTCAACCATTTCTTAGCTTCAAACTCCCATATCTCGCGAACGGATTGACCTGACCCAAAAGTTCCGATTGCATCTGAAAGTAGAAATTCGCCCGATTACAACGGTATGTGTATTTTTTCCCTAGCCCATTCTGGTTAAGCGTTTGGTGCAGTAGAATTGCGAAAAATTTGTTGCCTCCTCAACCATTTCTTGGCTTCAAACTCCCATATCTCGCGAACAGTTGACCTAACCCAAAAATTCCTGTTGCATCTGAAAGTAGAAACTCGCCCGATTACAACGGTATGTGTATTTTTTCCCTAGGCCACTCTGGTTAAGCGTTTGGAGCAGCAGAAGTGCGAAAAATTTGTTGTCTTCTCAACCATTTCTTAGCTTCAAACTCCCATATCTCGCGAACGGATTGACCTGACCCAAAAATTCCAATTGCCACTGAAAGTAGAAACTCGCCCGATTACAACGGTATGTGTATATTTTCCCTAGGCCATTCTGGTTAAGCGTTTGGCGCAGCAGAATTGCGAAAAATTTGATGTCTTCTCAACCATTTCTTGGCTTCAAACTCACATATCTCGCGAACGGATTGACCTAACCAAAAAATTCCAATTGCATCTCAAAGAAGAAACTCGCCCGATTACAACGGTATGCGTATTTTTTCCCTAGGCCATTCTGGTTAAGCGTTTGGTGCAGCAGAATTGCGAAAAATTGTTTGCCTTCTCAACCATTTCTTGGCTTCAAACTCCCATATCTCGCGAACGGATTGACCTAACCCAAAAATTCCTGTAGCGTCTGAAAGTAGAAACTCGCCCGATTACAACGTTATGTGTATTTTTTCCCTAGCCAAATCTGGTTAAGCGTTTGGCGTAGCAGAATTTCGAAAAATTTTTTGCCTTCTCAACCATTTCTTGGCTTCAAACTCCCATATCTCGCGAACGGATTGACCTAACCCAAAAATTCCGATTGCATCTGAAAGTAGAAACTCGCCCGATTACAACGGTATGTGTATTTTTTGTCTAGGCCATTCTGGTTGGGCGTTTGGAGCAGCAGAATTGCGAAAAATTTGTTCTCTTCTCAACCATTTCTTAGCTTCAAACTCCCATATCTCGCGAACGGATTGACCGAACCCAAAAATTCCTATTGCATCTGAAAGTAGAAACTCGCCCGATTACAGCGGTATGTGTATTTTTTCCCTAGGCCATTCTGGTTGGGCGTTTGGAGCAGCAGAATTGCGAAAAATTTGTTCTCTTCTCAACCATTTCTTAGCTTCAAAGTCCCATATCTCGCGAACGGATTGACCAAACCCAAAACTTGCTGCTGCGTCTGAAAGTAGAAACTCGTCCGATTACAACGGTGTGAGTATCTTTTCCCTAGGCCATTCTGGTTAAGCGTTTGGAGCAGCAGAATTGCGAATAATTTTTTGCCTTCTCAACCATTTCTTGGCTTCAAACTCCCATATCTCGCAAACGGATTGACCTCACCCAAAAATTCCTGTAGCGTCTGAAAGTAGAAACTCGCCCGATTACAACGTTATGTGTATTTTTCCCTAGCCAATCCTGGTTAAGCGTTTGGCGTAGCAGAATTGCGAAAAATTTGATGTCTTCTCAACCATTTCTTAGCTTCAAACTCCCATATCTCGCGAACGGATTGACCTAATCCAAAAATTCCAATTGCATCTGAAAGAAGAAACTCGCCCGATTACAACGGTATGCGTATTTTTTCCCTAGGCCATTCTGGTTAAGCGTTTGGAGCAGCAGAATTGCGAAAAATTTGTTGCCTCCTCAACCATTTCTTGGCTTCAAACTCCCATATCTCGCGAACAGTTGACCTAACCCAAAAATTCCTGTTGCATCTGAAAGTAGAAACTCGCCCGATTACAACGGTATGTGTATTTTTTCCCTAGGCCATTCTGGTTAAGCGTTTGGAGCAGCAGAAGTGCGAAAAATTTGTTGTCTTCTCAACCATTTCTTAGCTTCAAACTCCCATATCTCGCGAACGGATTGACCTGACCCAAAAATTCCAATTGCATCTGAAAGTAGAAACTCGCCCGATTACAACGGTATGTGTATTTTTTCCCTAGCCCATTCTGGTTAAGCGTTTGGTGCAGCAGAATTGCGAAAAATTGTTTGCCTTCTCAACCATTTCTTGGCTTCAAACTCCCATATCTCGCGAACGGATTGACCTAACCCAAAAATTCCTGTAGCGTCTGAAAGTAGAAACTCGCCCGATTACAACGTTATGTGTATTTTTTCCCTAGCCAACTCTGGTTAAGCGTTTGGCGTAGCAGAATTTCGAAAAATTTTTTGCCTTCTCAACCATTTCTTGGCTTCAAACTCCCATATCTCGCGAACGGATTGACCACACCAAAAAATTCCTATTGCATCTGAAAGTAGAAACTCGCCCGATTACAACGGTATGTGTACTTTTTCCCTAGGCCATTCTGGTTAAGCGTTTGGAGCAGCAGAAGTGCGAAAAATTTGTTGTCTTCTCAACCATTTCTTAGCTTCAAACTCCCATATCTCGCGAACGGATTGACCTGACCCAAAAGTTCCGATTGCATCTGAAAGTAGAAATTCGCCCGATTACAACGGTATGTGTATTTTTTCCCTAGCCCATTCTGGTTAAGCGTTTGGTGCAGTAGAATTGCGAAAAATTTGTTGCCTCCTCAACCATTTCTTGGCTTCAAACTCCCATATCTCGCGAACAGTTGACCTAACCCAAAAATTCCTGTTGCATCTGAAAGTAGAAACTCGCCCGATTACAACGGTATGTGTATTTTTTCCCTAGGCCACTCTGGTTAAGCGTTTGGAGCAGCAGAAGTGCGAAAAATTTGTTGTCTTCTCAACCATTTCTTAGCTTCAAACTCCCATATCTCGCGAACGGATTGACCTGACCCAAAAATTCCAATTGCCACTGAAAGTAGAAACTCGCCCGATTACAACGGTATGTGTATATTTTCCCTAGGCCATTCTGGTTAAGCGTTTGGCGCAGCAGAATTGCGAAAAATTTGATGTCTTCTCAACCATTTCTTGGCTTCAAACTCCCATATCTCGCGAACGGATTGACCTAACCAAAAAATTCCAATTGCATCTCAAAGAAGAAACTCGCCCGATTACAACGGTATGCGTATTTTTTCCCTAGGCCATTCTGGTTAAGCGTTTGGTGCAGCAGAATTGCGAAAAATTGTTTGCCTTCTCAACCATTTCTTGGCTTCAAACTCCCATATCTCGCGAACGGATTGACCTAACCCAAAAATTCCTGTAGCGTCTGAAAGTAGAAACTCGCCCGATTACAACGTTATGTGTATTTTTTCCCTAGCCAAATCTGGTTAAGCGTTTGGCGTAGCAGAATTTCGAAAAATTTTTTGCCTTCTCAACCATTTCTTGGCTTCAAACTCCCATATCTCGCGAACGGATTGACCTAACCCAAAAATTCCGATTGCATCTGAAAGTAGAAACTCGCCCGATTACAACGGTATGTGTATTTTTTGTCTAGGCCATTCTGGTTGGGCGTTTGGAGCAGCAGAATTGCGAAAAATTTGTTCTCTTCTCAACCATTTCTTAGCTTCAAACTCCCATATCTCGCGAACGGATTGACCGAACCCAAAAATTCCTATTGCATCTGAAAGTAGAAACTCGCCCGATTACAGCGGTATGTGTATTTTTTCCCTAGGCCATTCTGGTTGGGCGTTTGGAGCAGCAGAATTGCGAAAAATTTGTTCTCTTCTCAACCATTTCTTAGCTTCAAAGTCCCATATCTCGCGAACGGATTGACCAAACCCAAAACTTGCTGCTGCGTCTGAAAGTAGAAACTCGTCCGATTACAACGGTGTGGGTATCTTTTCCCTAGGCCATTCTGGTTAAGCGTTTGGAGCAGCAGAATTGCGAATAATTTTTTGCCTTCTCAACCATTTCTTGGCTTCAAACTCCCATATCTCGCAAACGGATTGACCTCACCCAAAAATTCCTGTAGCGTCTGAAAGTAGAAACTCGCCCGATTACAACGTTATGTGTATTTTTCCCTAGCCAATCCTGGTTAAGCGTTTGGCGTAGCAGAATTGCGAAAAATTTGATGTCTTCTCAACCATTTCTTAGCTTCAAACTCCCATATCTCGCGAACGGATTGACCTAATCCAAAAATTCCAATTGCATCTGAAAGAAGAAACTCGCCCGATTACAACGGTATGCGTATTTTTTCCCTAGGCCATTCTGGTTAAGCGTTTGGAGCAGCAGAATTGCGAATAATTTTTTGCCTTCTCAACCATTTCTTGGCTTCAAACTCCCATATCTCGCAAACGGATTGACCACACCCAAAAATTCCTATTGCATCTGAAAGTAGAAACTCGCCCGATTACAACGGTATGTGTACTTTTTCCCTAGGCCATTCTGGTTAAGAGTTTGGTGCAGCAGAATTGCGAAAAATTGTTTGCCTTCTCAACCATTTCTTGGCTTCAAACTCCCATATCTCGCGAACGGATTGACCTAACCCAAAAATTCCTGTAGCGTCTGAAAGTAGAAACTCGCCCGATTACAACGTTATGTGTATTTTTTCCCTAGCCAAATCTGGTTAAGCGTTTGGCGTAGCAGAATTTCGAAAAATTTTTTGCCTTCTCAACCATTTCTTGGCTTCAAACTCCCATATCTCGCGAACGGATTGACCTAACCCAAAAATTCCGATTGCATCTGAAAGTAGAAACTCGCCCGATTACAACGGTATGTGTATTTTTTGTCTAGGCCATTCTGGTTGGGCGTTTGGAGCAGCAGAATTGCGAAAAATTTGTTCTCTTCTCAACCATTTCTTAGCTTCAAACTCCCATATCTCGCGAACGGATTGACCGAACCCAAAAATTCCTATTGCATCTGAAAGTAGAAACTCGCCCGATTACAGCGGTATGTGTATTTTTTCCCTAGGCCATTCTGGTTGGGCGTTTGGAGCAGCAGAATTGCGAAAAATTTGTTCTCTTCTCAACCATTTCTTAGCTTCAAAGTCCCATATCTCGCGAACGGATTGACCAAACCCAAAAATTGCTGCTGCGTCTGAAAGTAGAAACTCGTCCGATTACAACGGTGTGGGTATCTTTTCCCTAGGCCATTCTGGTTAAGCGTTTGGAGCAGCAGAATTGCGAATAATTTTTTGCCTTCTCAACCATTTCTTGGCTTCAAACTCCCATATCTCGCAAACGGATTGACCTCACCCAAAAATTCCTGTAGCGTCTGAAAGTAGAAACTCGCCCGATTACAACGTTATGTGTATTTTTCCCTAGGCCATTCTGGTTAAGCGTTTGGTGCAGCAGAATTGCGAAAAATTGTTTGCCTTCTCAACCATTTCTTGGCTTCAAACTCCCATATCTCGCGAACGGATTGACCTAACCCAAAAATTCCTGTAGCGTCTGAAAGTAGAAACTCGCCTGATTACAACGTTATGTGTATTTTTTCCCTAGCCAAATCTGGTTAAGCGTTTGGCGTAGCAGAATTTCGAAAAATTTTTTGCCTTCTCAACCATTTCTTGGCTTCAAACTCCCATATCTCGCGAACGGATTGACCTAACCCAAAAATTCCGATTGCATCTGAAAGTAGAAACTCGCCCGATTACAACGGTATGTGTATTTTTTGTCTAGGCCATTCTGGTTGGGCGTTTGGAGCAGCAGAATTGCGAAAAATTTGTTCTCTTCTCAACCATTTCTTAGCTTCAAACTCCCATATCTCGCGAACGGATTGACCGAACCCAAAAATTCCTATTGCATCTGAAAGTAGAAACTCGCCCGATTACAGCGGTATGTGTATTTTTTCCCTAGGCCATTCTGGTTGGGCGTTTGGAGCAGCAGAATTGCGAAAAATTTGTTCTCTTCTCAACCATTTCTTAGCTTCAAAGTCCCATATCTCGCGAACGGATTGACCAAACCCAAAAATTGCTGCTGCGTCTGAAAGTAGAAACTCGTCCGATTACAACGGTGTGGGTATCTTTTCCCTAGGCCATTCTGGTTAAGCGTTTGGAGCAGCAGAATTGCGAATAATTTTTTGCCTTCTCAACCATTTCTTGGCTTCAAACTCCCATATCTCGCAAACGGATTGACCTCACCCAAAAATTCCTGTAGCGTCTGAAAGTAGAAACTCGCCCGATTACAACGTTATGTGTATTTTTCCCTAGCCAATCCTGGTTAAGCGTTTGGCGTAGCAGAATTGCGAAAAATTTGATGTCTTCTCAACCATTTCTTAGCTTCAAACTCCCATATCTCGCGAACGGATTGACCTAATCCAAAAATTCCAATTGCATCTGAAAGAAGAAACTCGCCCGATTACAACGGTATGCGTATTTTTTCCCTAGGCCATTCTGGTTAAGCGTTTGGAGCAGCAGAATTGCGAATAATTTTTTGCCTTCTCAACCATTTCTTGGCTTCAAACTCCCATATCTCGCAAACGGATTGACCACACCCAAAAATTCCTATTGCATCTGAAAGTAGAAACTCGCCCGATTACAACGGTATGTGTACTTTTTCCCTAGGCCATTCTGGTTAAGCGTTTGGAGCAGCAGAAGTGCGAAAAATTTGTTGTCTTCTCAACCATTTCTTAGCTTCAAACTCCCATATCTCGCGAACGGATTGACCTGACCCAAAAATTCCGATTGCATCTGAAAGTAGAAACTCGCCCGATTACAACGGTATGTGTATTTTTCCCTAGCCCATTCTGGTTAAGCGTTTGGTGCAGCAGAATTGCGAAAAATTGTTTGCCTTCTCAACCATTTCTTGGCTTCAATCTCCCATATCTCGCGAACGGATTGACCTAACCCAAAAATTCCTGTAGCGTCTGAAAGTAGAAACTCGCCCGATTACAACGTTATGTGTATTTTGTCCCTAGCCAACTCTGGTTAAGCGTTTGGCGTAGCAGAATTTCGAAAAATTTTTTGCCTTCTCAACCATTTCTTGGCTTCAAACTCCCATATCTCGCGAACGGATTGACCTAACGCAAAAATTCCTGTAGCGTCTGAAAGTAGAAACTCGCCCGATTACAACGTTATGTGTATTTTTTCCCTAGCCAATTCTGGTTAAGCGTTTGGCGTAGCAGAATTGCGAAAAATTTGTTGTCTTCTCAACCATTTCTTAGCTTCAAACTCCCATATCTCGCGAACGGTTGACCTAACCCAAGAATTCCTGTTGCATCTGAAAGTAGAAACTCGCCCGATTACAACGGTATGTTTATTTTTTCCCTAGCCCATTCTGGTTAAGCGTTTGGTGCAGTAGAATTGCGAAAAATTTGTTGCCTCCTCAACCATTTCATGGCTTCAAACTCCCATATCTCGCGAACGGTTGACCTAACCCAAAAATTCCTGTTGCATCTGAAAGTAGGATCTCGCCCGATTACAACGGTATGTGCATTTTTTCCCTAGGCCATTCTGGTTAAGCGTTTGGAGCAGCAGAATTGCGAAAACTTTTTTGCCTTCTCAACCATTTCTTGGCTTCAAACTCCCATATCTCGCGAACGGATTGACCTAACCCAAAAATTTCTGTAGCGTCTGAAAGTAGAAACTCGCCCGATTACAACGTTATGTGTATTTTTTCCCTAGCCAATTCTGGTTAAGCGTTTGGCGTAGCAGAATTGCGAAAAATTTGATGTCTTCTCAACCATTTCTTAGCTTCAAACTCCCATATCTCGCGAACGGATTGACCTAACCCAAAAATTCCAATTGCATCTGAAAAAATAAACTCGCCCGATTACAACGGTATGCGTATTTTTTCCCTAGGCCATTCTGGTTAAGCGTTTGGAGCAGCAGAATTGCGAATAATTTTTTGCCTTCTCAACCATTTCTTGGCTTCAAACTCCCATATCTCGCAAACGGATTGACCACACCCAAAAATTCCTATTGCATCTGAAAGTAGAAACTCGCCCGATTACAACGGTATGTGTACTTTTTCCCTAGGCCATTCTGGTTAAGCGTTTGGAGCAGCAGAAGTGCGAAAAATTTGTTGTCTTCTCAACCATTTCTTAGCTTCAAACTCCCATATCTCGCGAACGGATTGACCTGACCCAAAAATTCCGATTGCATCTGAAAGTAGAAACTCGCCCGATTACAACGGTATGTGTATTTTTCCCTAGCCCATTCTGGTTAAGCGTTTGGTGCAGCAGAATTGCGAAAAATTGTTTGCCTTCTCAACCATTTCTTGGCTTCAATCTCCCATATCTCGCGAACGGATTGACCTAACCCAAAAATTCCTGTAGCGTCTGAAAGTAGAAACTCGCCCGATTACAACGTTATGTGTATTTTGTCCCTAGCCAACTCTGGTTAAGCGTTTGGCGTAGCAGAATTTCGAAAAATTTTTTGCCTTCTCAACCATTTCTTGGCTTCAAACTCCCATATCTCGCGAACGGATTGACCTAACGCAAAAATTCCTGTAGCGTCTGAAAGTAGAAACTCGCCCGATTACAACGTTATGTGTATTTTTTCCCTAGCCAATTCTGGTTAAGCGTTTGGCGTAGCAGAATTGCGAAAAATTTGTTGTCTTCTCAACCATTTCTTAGCTTCAAACTCCCATATCTCGCGAACGGTTGACCTAACCCAAGAATTCCTGTTGCATCTGAAAGTAGAAACTCGCCCGATTACAACGGTATGTTTATTTTTTCCCTAGCCCATTCTGGTTAAGCGTTTGGTGCAGTAGAATTGCGAAAAATTTGTTGCCTCCTCAACCATTTCATGGCTTCAAACTCCCATATCTCGCGAACGGTTGACCTAACCCAAAAATTCCTGTTGCATCTGAAAGTAGGATCTCGCCCGATTACAACGGTATGTGCATTTTTTCCCTAGGCCATTCTGGTTAAGCGTTTGGAGCAGCAGAATTGCGAAAACTTTTTTGCCTTCTCAACCATTTCTTGGCTTCAAACTCCCATATCTCGCGAACGGATTGACCTAACCCAAAAATTTCTGTAGCGTCTGAAAGTAGAAACTCGCCCGATTACAACGTTATGTGTATTTTTTCCCTAGCCAATTCTGGTTAAGCGTTTGGCGTAGCAGAATTGCGAAAAATTTGATGTCTTCTCAACCATTTCTTAGCTTCAAACTCCCATATCTCGCGAACGGATTGACCTAACCCAAAAATTCCAATTGCATCTGAAAAAATAAACTCGCCCGATTACAACGGTATGCGTATTTTTTCCCTAGGCCATCCTGGTTAAGCTTTTGGAGCAGCAGAATTGCGAATAATTTTTTGCCTTCTCAACCATTTCTTGGCTTCAAACTCCCATATCTCGCAAACGGATTGACCACACCCAAAAATTCCTATTGCATCTGAAAGTAGAAACTCGCCCGATTACAACGGTATGCGCATTTTTTCCATAGGCCATTCTGGTTAAGCGTTTGGAGCACCAGAATTGCGAAAAATTTGTTCTCTTCTCAACCATTTCTTGGCTTCAAACTCCCATATCTCGCAAACGGATTGACCAAACCCAAAAATTGCTATTGCATATGAAAGTAGAAACTCGCCCGATTACAGCGGTATGTGTATTTTTTCCCTAGGCCATTCTGGTTGGGCGTTTGGAGCAGCAGAATTGCAAATAATTTTTTGCCTTCTCAACCATTTCTTGGCTTCAAACTCCCATATCTCGCAAACGGATTGACCACACCCAAAAATTCCCATTGCATCTGAAAGTAGAAACTCCCCGATTACAACGGTATGTGTACTTTTTCCCTAGGCCATTCTGGTTAAGCGTTTGGAGCAGCAGAAGTGCGAAAAATTTGTTGTCTTCTCAACCATTTCTTAGCTTCAAACTCCCATATCTCGCGAACGGATTGACCTGACCCAAAAATTCCGATTGCATCTGAAAGAAGAAACTCGCCCGATTACAACGGTATGCGTATTTTTTCCCTAGGCCATTCTGGTTAAGCGTTTGGAGCAGCAGAATTGCGAATAATTTT
Organism: Ptiloglossa arizonensis; assembly: GCF_051014685.1. Classification (NCBI taxonomy): domain Eukaryota; kingdom Metazoa; phylum Arthropoda; class Insecta; order Hymenoptera; family Colletidae; genus Ptiloglossa; species Ptiloglossa arizonensis. Next base: position 107,754 of record NW_027479200.1, on the reverse strand, counting down.
TTGCCTTCTCAACCATTTCTTGGCTTCAAACTCCCATATCTCGCAAACGGATTGACCACACCCAAAAATTCCTATTGCATCTGAAAGTAGAAACTCGCGCGATTACAACGGTATGCGCATTTTTTCCATAGGCCATTCTGGTTAAGCGTTTGGAGCAGCAGAATTGCGAAAAATTTGTTCTCTTCTCAACCATTTCTTGGCTTCAAACTCCCATATCTCGCAAACGGATTGACCAAACCCAAAAATTGCTGCTGCGTCTGAAAGTAGAAACTCGTCCGATTACAACGGTGTGTGTATCTTTTCCCTAGGCCATTCTGGTTAAGCGTTTGGAGCAGCAGAATTGCGAATAATTTTTTGCCTTCTCAACCATTTCTTGGCTTCAAACTCCCATATCTCGCAAACAGATTGACCTCACCCAAAAATTGCTATTGCATATGAAAGTAGAAACTCGCCCGATTACAGCGGTATGTGTATTTTTTCCCTAGGCCATTCTGGTTGGGCGTTTGGAGCAGCAGAATTGCAAATAATTTTTTGCCTTCTCAACCATTTCTTGGCTTCAAACTCCCATATCTCGCAAACGGATTGACCACACCCAAAAATTCCCATTGCATCTGAAAGTAGAAACGCCCCGATTACAACGGTATGTGTACTTTTTCCCTAGGCCATTCTGGTTAAGCGTTTGGAGCAGCAGAAGTGCGAAAAATTTGTTGTCTTCTCAACCATTTCTTAGCTTCAAACTCCCATATCTCGCGAACGGATTGACCTGACCCAAAAATTCCGATTGCATCTGAAAGAAGAAACTCGCCCGATTACAACGGTATGCGTATTTTTTCCCTAGGCCATTCTGGTTAAGCGTTTGGAGCAGCAGAATTGCGAATAATTTTTTGCCTTCTCAACCATTTCTTGGCTTCAAACTCCCATATCTCGCAAACGGATTGACCACACCCAAAAATTCCTATTGCATCTGAAAGCAGAAACTCGCCCGATTACAACGGTATGTGTATTTTTTCCATAGGCCATTCTGGTTAAGCGTTTGGAGCAGCAGAAGTGCGAAAAATTTGTTGTCTTCTCAACCATTTCTTAGCTTCAAACTCCCATATCTCGCGAACGGATTGACCTGACCCAAAAATTCCGATTGCATCTGAAAGTAGAAACTCGCCCGATTACAACGGTATGTGTATTTTTTCCCTAGCCCATTCTGGTTAAGCGTTTGGTGCAGCAGAATTGCGAAAAATTGTTTGCCTTCTCAACCATTTCTTGGCTTCAAACTCCCATATCTCGCAAACGGATTGACCTAACGCAAAAATTCCTGTAGCGTCTGAAAGTAGAAACTCGCCCGATTACAACGTTATGTGTATTTTTTCCCTAGCCAACTCTGGTTAAGCGTTTGGCGTAGCAGAATTTCGAAAAATTTTTTGCCTTCTCAACCATTTCTTGGCTTCAAACTCCCATATCTCGCGAACGGTTGACCTAACCCAAAAATTCCTGTTGCATCTGAAAGTAGAAACTCGCCCGATTACAACGGTATGCGTATTTTTTCCCTAGGCCATTCTGGTTAAGCGTTTGGAGCAGCAGAATTGCGAATAATTTTTTGCCTTCTCAACCATTTCTTGGCTTCAAACTCCCATATCTCGCAAACGGATTGACCACACCCAAAAATTCCTATTGCATCTGAAAGCAGAAACTCGCCCGATTACAACGGTATGTGTATTTTTTCCATAGGCCATTCTGGTTAAGCGTTTGGAGCAGCAGAAGTGCGAAAAATTTGTTGTCTTCTCAACCATTTCTTAGCTTCAAACTCCCATATCTCGCGAACGGATTGACCTGACCCAAAAATTCCGATTGCATCTGAAAGTAGAAACTCGCCCGATTACAACGGTATGTGTATTTTTTCCCTAGCCCATTCTGGTTAAGCGTTTGGTGCAGCAGAATTGCGAAAAATTGTTTGCCTTCTCAACCATTTCTTGGCTTCAAACTCCCATATCTCGCAAACGGATTGACCTAACGCAAAAATTCCTGTAGCGTCTGAAAGTAGAAACTCGCCCGATTACAACGTTATGTGTATTTTTTCCCTAGCCAACTCTGGTTAAGCGTTTGGCGTAGCAGAATTTCGAAAAATTTTTTGCCTTCTCAACCATTTCTTGGCTTCAAACTCCCATATCTCGCGAACGGTTGACCTAACCCAAAAATTCCTGTTGCATCTGAAAGTAGAAACTCGCCCGATTACAACGGTATGTGTATTTTTTCCCTAGGCCATTCTGGTTAAGCGTTTGGAGCAGCAGAATTGCGAAAAATTTTTTGCCTTCTCAACCATTTCTTGGCTTCAAACTCCCATATCTCGCGAACGGATTGACCTAACCCAAAAATTCCTGTAGCGTCTGAAAGAAGAAACTCGCCCGATTACAACGGTATGCGTATTTTTTCCCTAGGCCATTCTGGTTAAGCGTTTGGAGCAGCAGAATTGCGAATAATTTTTTGCCATCTCAACCATTTCTTGGCTTCAAACTCCCATATCTCGCAAACGGATTGACCACACCCAAAAATTCCTATTGCATCTGAAAGTAGAAACTCGCCCGATTACAACGGTATGTGTATTTTTTCCCTAGGCCATTCTGGTTAAGCGTTTGGAGCAGCAGAAGTGCGAAAAATTTGTTGTCTTCTCAACCATTTCTTAGCTTCAAACTCCCATATCTCGCGAACGGATTGACCTGACCCAAAAATTCCAATTGCATCTGAAAGTAGAAACTCGCCCGATTACAACGGTATGTGTATTTTTTCCCTAGCCCATTCTGGTTAAGCGTTTGGTGCAGCAGAATTGCGAAAAATTGTTTGCCTTCTCAACCATTTCTTGGCTTCAAACTCCCATATCTCGCGAACGGATTGACCTAACCCAAAAATTCCTGTAGCGTCTGAAAGTAGAAACTCGCCCGATTACAACGTTATGTGTATTTTTTCCCTAGCCAACTCTGGTTAAGCGTTTGGCGTAGCAGAATTTCGAAAAATTTTTTGCCTTCTCAACCATTTCTTGGCTTCAAACTCCCATATCTCGCGAACGGATTGACCTAACCCAAAAATTCCGATTGCATCTGAAAGTAGAAACTCGCCCGATTACAACGGTATGCGCATTTTTTCCCTAGGCCATTCTGGTTAAGCGTTTGGAGCAGCAGAATTGCGAAAAATTTTTTGCCTTCTCAACCATTTCTTGGCTTCAAACTCCCATATCTCGCGAACGGATTGACCTAACCCAAAAATTCCTGTAGCGTCTGAAAGAAGAAACTCGCCCGATTACAACGGTATGCGTATTTTTTCCCTAGGCAATTCTGGTTAAGCGTTTGGAGCAGCAGAATTGCGAATAATTTTTTGCCATCTCAACCATTTCTTGGCTTCAAACTCCCATATCTCGCAAACGGATTAACCACACCCAAAAATTCCTATTGCATCTGAAAGTAGAAACTCGCCCGATTACAACGGTATGTGTATTTTTTCCCTAGGCCATTCTGGTTAAGCGTTTGGAGCAGCAGAAGTGCGAAAAATTTGTTGTCTTCTCAACCATTTCTTAGCTTCAAACTCCCATATCTCGCGAACGGATTGACCTGACCCAAAAATTCCAATTGCATCTGAAAGTAGAAACTCGCCCGATTACAACGGGTTGTGTATTTTTTCCCTAGCCCATTCTGGTTAAGCGTTTGGTGCAGCAGAATTGCGAAAAATTGTTTGCCTTCTCAACCATTTCTTGGATTCAAACTCCCATATCTCGCGAACGGATTGACCTAACCCAAAAATTCCTGTAGCGTCTGAAAGTAGAAACTCGCCCGATTACAACGTTATGTGTATTTTTTCCCTAGCCAACTCTGGTTAAGCGTTTGGCGTAGCAGAATTTCGAAAAATTTTTTGCCTTCTCAACCATTTCTTGGCTTCAAACTCCCATATCTCGCGAACGGATTGACCTAACCCAAAAATTCCGATTGCATCTGAAAGTAGAAACTCGCCCGATTACAACGGTATGCGCATTTTTTCCCTAGGCCATTCTGGTTAAGCGTTTGGAGCAGCAGAATTGCGAAAAATTTTTTGCCTTCTCAACCATTTCTTGGCTTCAAACTCCCATATCTCGCGAACGGATTGACCTAACCCAAAAATTCCTGTAGCGTCTGAAAGAAGAAACTCGCCCGATTACAACGGTATGCGTATTTTTTCCCTAGGCCATTCTGGTTAAGCGTTTGGCGTAGCAGAATTTCGAAAAATTTTTTGCCTTCTCAACCATTTCTTGGCTTCAAACTCCCATATCTCGCGAACGGATTGACCTAACCCAAAAATTCCAATTGCACCTGAATGTAGAAACTCGCCCGATTACAACGGTATGTGTATTTTTTCCGTAGGCCATTCTGGTTAAGCGTTTGGAGCAGCAGAATTGCGAATAATTTTTTGCCTTCTCAACCATTTCTTGGCTTCAAACTCCCATACCTCGCGAACGGATTGACCTAACCCAAAAATTCCAATTGCATCTCAAAGAAGAAACTCGCCCGATTACAACGGTATGCGTATTTTTTCCCAGGGCCATTCTGGTTGGGCGTTTGGAGCAGCAGAATTGCGAAAAATTTGTTCTCTTCTCAACCATTTCTTGGCTTCAAACTCCCATATCTCGCAAACGGATTGACCAAACCCAAAAATTGCTGCTGCGTCTGAAAGTAGAAACTCGTCCGATTACAACGGTGTGGGTATCTTTTCCCTAGGCCATTCTGGTTAAGCGTTTGGAGCAGCAGAATTGCGAATAATTTTTTGCCTTCTCAACCATTTCTTGGCTTCAAACTCCCATATCTCGCAAACGGATTGACCTCACCCAAAAATTGCTATTGCATATGAAAGTAGAAACTCGCCCGATTACAGCGGTATGTGTATTTTTTCCCTAGGCCATTCTGGTTGGGCGTTTGGAGCAGCAGAATTGCGAATAATTTTTTGCCTTCTCAACCATTTCTTGGCTTCAAACTCCCATATCTCGCAAACGGATTGACCACACCCAAAAATTCCTATTGCATCTGAAAGTAGAAACTCCCCGATTACAACGGTATGTGTACTTTTTCCCTAGGCCATTCTGGTTAAGCGTTTGGAGAAGCAGAAGTGCGAAAGATTTGTTGTCTTCTCAACCATTTCTTAGCTTCAAACTCCCATATCTCGCGAACGGATTGACCTGACCCAAAAATTCCGATTGCATCTGAAAGAAGAAACTCGCCCGATTACAACGGTATGCGTATTTTTTCCCTAGGCCATTCTGGTTAAGCGTTTGGAGCAGCAGAATTGCGAATAATTTTTTGCCTTCTCAACCATTTCTTGGCTTCAAACTCCCATATCTCGCAAACGGATTGACCACACCCAAAAATTCCTATTGCATCTGAAAGCAGAAACTCGCCCGATTACAACGGTATGTGTATTTTTTCCATAGGCCATTCTGGTTAAGTGTTTGGAGCAGCAGAAGTGCGAAAAATTTGTTGTCTTCTCAACCATTTCTTAGCTTCAAACTCCCATATCTCGCGAACGGATTGACCTGACCCAAAAATTCCGATTGCATCTGAAAGTAGAAACTCGCCCGATTACAACGGTATGTGTATTTTTTCCCTAGCCCATTCTGGTTAAGCGTTTGGTGCAGCAGAATTGCGAAAAATTGTTTGCCTTCTCAACCATTTCTTGGCTTCAAACTCCCATATCTCGCAAACGGATTGACCTAACGCAAAAATTCCTGTAGCGTCTGAAAGTAGAAACTCGCCCGATTACAACGTTATGTGTATTTTTTCCCTAGCCAACTCTGGTTAAGCGTTTGGCGTAGCAGAATTTCGAAAAATTTTTTGCCTTCTCAACCATTTCTTGGCTTCAAACTCCCATATCTCGCGAACGGATTGACCTAACCCAAAAATTCCGATTGCATCTGAAAGTAGAAATTCGCACGATTACAACGGTATGTGTATTTTTTCCCTAGCCCATTCTGGTTAAGCGTTTGGTGCAGTAGAATTGCGAAAAATTTGTTGCCTCCTCAACCATTTCTTGGCTTCAAACTCCCATATCTCGCAAACGGATTGACCTAACGCAAAAATTCCTGTAACGTCTGAAAGTAGAAACTCGCCCGATTACAACGTTATGTGTATTTTTTCCCTAGCCAACTCTGGTTAAGCGTTTGGCGTAGCAGAATTTCGAAAAATTTTTTGCCTTCTCAACCATTTCTTGGCTTCAAACTCCCATATCTCGCGAACGGATTGACCTAACCCAAAAATTCCGATTGAATCTGAAAGTAGAAATTCGCCCGATTACAACGGTATGTGTATTTTTTCCCCAGCCCATTCTGGTTAAGCGTTTGGTGCAGTAGAATTGCGAAAAATTTGTTGCCTCCTCAACCATTTCTTGGCTTCAAACTCCCATATCTCGCGAACGGTTGACCTAACCCAAAAATTCCTGTTGCATCTGAAAGTAGAAACTCGCCCGATTACAACGGTATGTGTATTTTTTCCCTAGGCCATTCTGGTTAAGCGTTTGGAGCAGCAGAATTGCGAATAATTTTTTGCCTTCTCAACCATTTCTTGGCTTCAAACTCCCATATCTCGCAAACGGATTGACCACACCCAAAAATTCCTATTGCATCTGAAAGTAGAAACTCGCCCGTTTACAACGGTATGTGTATTTTTTCCCTAGGCCATTCTGGTTAAGCGTTTGGAGCAGCAGAAGTGCGAAAAATTTGTTGTCTTCTCAACCATTTCTTAGCTTCAAACTCCCATATCTCGCAAACGGATTGACCACACCCAAAAATTCCTATTGCATCTGAAAGCAGAAACTCGCCCGATTACAACGGTATGTGTATTTTTTCCATAGGCCATTCTGGTTAAGTGTTTGGAGCAGCAGAAGTGCGAAAAATTTGTTGTCTTCTCAACCATTTCTTAGCTTCAAACTCCCATATCTCGCGAACGGATTGACCTGACCCAAAAATTCCGATTGCATCTGAAAGTAGAAACTCGCCCGATTACAACGGTATGTGTATTTTTTCCCTAGCCCATTCTGGTTAAGCGTTTGGTGCAGCAGAATTGCGAAAAATTGTTTGCCTTCTCAACCATTTCTTGGCTTCAAACTCCCATATCTGGCAAACGGATTGACCTAACGCAAAAATTCCTGTAGCGTCTGAAAGTAGAAACTCGCCCGATTACAACGTTATGTGTATTTTTTCCCTAGCCAACTCTGGTTAAGCGTTTGGCGTAGCAGAATTTCGAAAAATTTTTTGCCTTCTCAACCATTTCTTGGCTTCAAACTCCCATATCTCGCGAACGGATTGACCTAACCCAAAAATTCCGATTGCATCTGAAAGTAGAAATTCGCCCGATTACAACGGTATGTGTATTTTTTCCCTAGCCCATTCTGGTTAAGCGTTTGGTGCAGTAGAATTGCGAAAAATTTGTTGCCTCCTCAACCATTTCTTGGCTTCAAACTCCCATATCTCGCAAACGGATTGACCTAACGCAAAAATTCCTGTAGCGTCTGAAAGTAGAAACTCGCCCGATTACAACGTTATGTGTATTTTTTCCCTAGCCAACTCTGGTTAAGCGTTTGGCGTAGCAGAATTTCGAAAAATTTTTTGCCTTCTCAACCATTTCTTGGCTTCAAACTCCCATATCTCGCGAACGGATTGACCTAACCCAAAAATTCCGATTGCATCTGAAAGTAGAAACTCGCCCGATTACAACGGTATGCGCATTTTTTCCCTAGGCCATTCTGGTTAAGCGTTTGGAGCAGCAGAATTGCGAATAATTTTTTGCCTTCTCAACCATTTCTTGGCTTCAAACTCCCATATCTCGCAAACGGATTGACCTCACCCAAAAATTCCTGTAGCGTCTGAAAGTAGAAACTCGCCCGATTACAACGTTATGTGTATTTTTTCCCTAGCCAACTCTGGTTAAGCGTTTGGCGTAGCAGAATTTCGAAAAATTTTTTGCTTTCTCAACCATTTCTTGGCTTCAAACTCCCATATCTCGCGAACGGATTGACCTAACCCAAAAATTCCGATTGAATCTGAAAGTAGAAATTCGCCCGATTACAACGGTATGTGTATTTTTTCCCCAGCCCATTCTGGTTAAGCGTTTGGTGCAGTAGAATTGCGAAAAATTTGTTGCCTCCTCAACCATTTCTTGGCTTCAAACTCCCATATCTCGCGAACGGTTGACCTAACCCAAAAATTCCTGTTGCATCTGAAAGTAGAAACTCGCCCGATTACAACGGTATGTGTATTTTTTCACTAGGCCATTCTGGTTAAGCGTTTGGAGCAGCAGAATTGCGAATAATTTTTTGCCTTCTCAACCATTTCTTGGCTTCAAACTCCCATATCTCGCAAACGGATTGACCTCACCCAAAAATTCCTGTAGCGTCTGAAAGTAGAAACTCGCCCGATTACAACGTTATGTGTATTTTTCCCTAGCCAATTCTGGTTAAGCGTTTGGCGTAGCAGAATTTCGAAAAATTTTTTGCCTTCTCAACCATTTCTTGGCTTCAAACTCCCATATCTCGCGAACGGATTGACCTAACCCAAAAATTCCAATTGCACCTGAATGTAGAAACTCGCCCGATTACAACGGTATGTGTATTTTTTCCCTAGGCCATTCTGGTTAAGCGTTTGGAGCAGCAGAATTGCAAATAATTTTTTGCCTTCTCAACCATTTCTTGGCTTCAAACTCCCATATTTCGCAAACGGATTGACACCACCCAAAAATTCCTATTGCATCTGAAAGTAGAAACTCGCCCGATTACAACGTTATGTGTATTTTTTCCCTAGCCAACTCTGGTTAAGCGTTTGGCGTAGCAGAATTGCGAAAAATTTGTTGCCTCCTCAACCATTTCTTGGCTTCAAACTCCCATATCTCGCGAACGGATTGACCTAACCCAAAAATTCCTGTAGCGTCTGAAAGTAGAAACTCGCCCGATTACAACGTTATGTGTATTTTTCCCTAGCCAATCCTGGTTAAGCGTTTGGCGTAGCAGAATTGCGAAAAATATGATGTCTTCTCAACCATTTCTTGGCTTCAAACTCCCATATCTCGCGAACGGATTGACCTAACCCAAAAATTCCAATTGCATCACAAAGAAGAAACTCGCCCGATTACAACGGTATGTGTACTTTTTCCCTAGGCCATTCTGGTTAAGCGTTTGGAGCAGCAGAAGTGCGAAAAATTTGTTGTCTTCTCAACCATTTCTTAGCTTCAAACTCCCATATCTCGCGATCGGATTGACCTGACCCAAAAACTCCGATTGCATCTGAAAGTAGAAACTCGCCCGATTACAACGGTATGTGTACTTTTTCCCTAGGCCATTCTGGTTAAGCGTTTGGAGCAGCAGAAGTGCGAAAAATTTGTTGTCTTCTCAACCATTTCTTAGCTTCAAACTCCCATATCTCGCGATCGGATTGACCTGACCCAAAAACTCCGATTGCATCTGAAAGTAGAAACTCGCCCGATTACAACGGTATGTGTATTTTTCCCTAGCCCATTCTGGTTAAGCGTTTGGTGCAGCAGAATTGCGAAAAATTGTTTGCCTTCTCAACCATTTCTTGGCTTCAATCTCCCATATCTCGCGAACGGATTGACCTAACCCAAAAATTCCTGTAGCGTATGAAAGTAGAAACTCGCCCGATTGCAACGTTATGTGTATTTTTTCCCTAGCCAGCTCTGGTTAAGCGTTTGGCGTAGCAGAATTTCGAAAAATTTTTTGCCTTCTCAACCATTTCTTGGCTTCAAACTCCCATATCTCGCGAACGGATTGACGTAACCCAAAAATTCCTGTAGCGTCTGAAAGTAGAAACTCGCCCGATTACAACGGTATGTGTATTTTTTCCCTAGCCAACTCTGGTTAAGCGTTTGGCGTAGCAGAATTTCGAAAAATTTTTTGCCTTCTCAACCATTTCTTGGCTTCAAACTCCCATATCTCGCGAACGGATTGACCTAACCCAAAAATTCCTGTAGCGTCTGAAAATAGAAACTCCCCCGATTACAACGTTATGTGTATTTTTTCCCTAGCCAATTCTGGTTAAGCGTTTGGCGTAGCAGAATTGCGAAAAATTTGTTGTCTTCTCAACCATTTCTTAGCTTCAAACTCCCATATCTCGCGAACGGATTGACCTAACCCAAAAATTCCGATTGCATCTGAAAGAAGAAGCTCGCCCGATTACAACGGTATGCGTATTTTTTCCCTAGCCAACTCTGGTTAAGCGTTTGGCGTAGCAGAATTGCGAAAAATTTGTTGCCTCCTCAACCATTTCTTGGCTTCAAACTCCAATATCTCGCGAACGGTTGACCTAACCCAAGAATTCCTGTAGCATCTGAAAGTAGAAACTCGCCCGATTACAACGGTATGCGTATTTTTTCCCTAGGCCATTCTGGTTAAGCGTTTGGTGCAGCAGAATTGCGAAAAATTGTTTGCCGTCTCAACCATTTCTTGGATTCGATCTCCCATATCTCGCGAACGGATTGACCTAACCCAAAAATTCCAATTGCATCTCAAAGAAGAAACTCGCCCGATTACAACGGTATGCGTATTTTTTCCCTAGGCCATTCTGGTTAAGCGTTTGGAGCAGCAGAATTGCGAATAATTTTTTGCCTTCTCAACCATTTGTTGGCTTCAAACTCCCATATCTCGCAAACGGATTGACCTCACCCAAAAATTCCTATTGCATCTGAAAGTTGAAACTCGCCCGATTACAACGGTATGTGTATTTTTTCCATAGCCCATTCTGGTTAAGCGTTTGGCGTAGCAGAATTGCGAAAAATTTGTTGTCTTCTCAACCATTTCTTAGCTTCAAACTCCCATATCTCGCGAACGGTTGACCTAACCCAAAAATACCTGTTGCATCTGAAAGTAGAAACTCGCCCGATTACAACGGTATGTGTATATTTTCCCTAGGCCAATCTGGTTAAGCGTTTGGAGCAGCAGAATTGCGAAAAATTTTTTGCCTTCTCAACCATTTCTTGGCTTCAAACTCCCATATCTCGGGAATGGATTGACCTAACCCAAAAATTCATGTAGCGTCTGAAAGTAGAAACTCGCCCGATTACTACGTTATGTGTATTTTTCCCTAGCCAATTCTGGTTAAGCGTTTGGCGCAGCAGAATTGCGAAAAATTTGATGTCTTCTCAACCATTTCTTAGCTTCAAACTCCCATATCTCGCGAACGGATTGACCTAACCCAAAAATTCCAATTGCATCTCAAAGAAGAAACTCGCCCGATTGCAACGGTATGCGTATTTTTCCCCTAGGCCATTCTGGTTAAGCGTTTGGAGCAGCAGAATTGCGAATAATTTTTTGCCTTCTCAACCATTTCTTGGCTTCAAACTCCCATATCTCGCAAACGGATTGACCACACCAAAAAATTCCTATTGCATCTGAAAGTAGAAACTCGCCCGATTACAACGGTATGTGTACTTTTTCCCTAGGCCATTCTGGTTAAGCGTTTGGAGCAGCAGAAGTGCGAAAAATTTGTTGTCTTCTCAACCATTTCTTAGCTTCAAACTCCCATATCTCGCGAACGGATTGACCTGCCCCAAAAATTCCGATTGCATCTGAAAGTAGAAACTCGCCCGATTACAACGGTATGTGTATTTTTTCCCTAGCCCATTCTGGTTAAGCGTTTGGTGCAGCAGAATTGCGAAAAATTGTTTGCCTTCTCAACCATTTCTTGGCTTCAAACTCCCATATCTCGCGAACAGATTGACCTAACCCAAAGATTCCTGTAGCGTCTGAAAGTAGAAACTCGCCCGATTACAACGTTATGTGTATTTTTTTCCTAGCCAACTCTGGTTAAGCGTTTGGCGTAGCAGAATTTCGAAAAATTTTTTGCCTTCTCAACCATTTCTTGGCTTCAACCTCCCATATGTCGCGAACGGATTGACCTAACCCAAAAATTCCTATTGCATCTGAAAGTAGAAACTCGCCCGATTACAACGGTATGTGTATTTTTTCCCTAGCCCATTCTGGTTAAGCGTTTGGCGTAGCAGAATTGCGAAAAATTTTTTGCCTTCTCAACCATTTCTTAGCTTCAAACTCCCATATCTCGCGAACGGATTGACCTAACCCAAAAATTCCAATTGCATCTCAAAGAAGAAACTCGCCCGATTACAACGGTATGCGTATTTTTTCCCTAGGCCATTCTGGTTAAGCGTTTGGCGTAGCAGAATTTCGAAAAATTTTTTGCCTTCTCAACCATTTCTTGGCTTCAACCTCCCATATGTCGCGAACGGATTGACCTAACCCAAAAATTCCTATTGCATCTGAAAGTAGAAACTCGCCCGATTACAACGGTATGTGTATTTTTTCCCTAGCCCATTCTGGTTAAGCGTTTGGCGTAGCAGAATTTCGAAAAATTTTTTGCCTTCTCAACCATTTCTTGGCTTCAACCTCCCATATGTCGCGAACGGATTGACCTAACCCAAAAATTCCTATTGCATCTGAAAGTAGAAACTCGCCCGATTACAACGTTATGTGTATTTTTCCCTAGCCAATTCTGGTTAAGCGTTTGGCGTAGCAGAATTTCGAAAAATTTTTTGCCTTCTCAACCATTTCTTGGCTTCAAACTCCCATATCTCGCGAACGGATTGACCTAACCCAAAAATTCCAATTGCACCTGAATGTAGAAACTCGCCCGATTACAACGGTATGTGTATTTTTTCCCTAGGCCATTCTGGTTAAGCGTTTGGAGCAGCAGAATTGCAAATAATTTTTTGCCTTCTCAACCATTTCTTGGCTTCAAACTCCCATATTTCGCAAACGGATTGACACCACCCAAAAATTCCTATTGCATCTGAAAGTAGAAACTCGCCCGATTACAACGTTATGTGTATTTTTTCCCTAGCCAACTCTGGTTAAGCGTTTGGCGTAGCAGAATTGCGAAAAATTTGTTGCCTCCTCAACCATTTCTTGGCTTCAAACTCCCATATCTCGCGAACGGATTGACCTAACCCAAAAATTCCTGTAGCGTCTGAAAGTAGAAACTCGCCCGATTACAACGTTATGTGTATTTTTCCCTAGCCAATCCTGGTTAAGCGTTTGGCGTAGCAGAATTGCGAAAAATATGATGTCTTCTCAACCATTTCTTGGCTTCAAACTCCCATATCTCGCGAACGGATTGACCTAACCCAAAAATTCCAATTGCATCACAAAGAAGAAACTCGCCCGATTACAACGGTATGCGTATTTTTTCCCTAGGCCATTCTGGTTAAGCGTTTGGAGCAGCAGAATTGCGAATAATTTTTTGCCTTCTCAACCATTTCTTGGCTTCAAACTCCCATATCTCGCAAACGGATTGACCACACCCAAAAATTCCTATTGCATCTGAAAGTAGAAACTCGCCCGATTACAACGGTATGTGTACTTTTTCCCTAGGCCATTCTGGTTAAGCGTTTGGAGCAGCAGAAGTGCGAAAAATTTGTTGTCTTCTCAACCATTTCTTAGCTTCAAAGTCCCATATCTCGCGATCGGATTGACCTGACCCAAAAACTCCGATTGCATCTGAAAGTAGAAACTCGCCCGATTACAACGGTATGTGTATTTTTCCCTAGCCCATTCTGGTTAAGCGTTTGGTGCAGCAGAATTGCGAAAAATTGTTTGCCTTCTCAACCATTTCTTGGCTTCAATCTCCCATATCTCGCGAACGGATTGACCTAACCCAAAAATTCCTGTAGCGTATGAAAGTAGAAACTCGCCCGATTGCAACGTTATGTGTATTTTTTCCCTAGCCAGCTCTGGTTAAGCGTTTGGCGTAGCAGAATTTCGAAAAATTTTTTGCCTTCTCAACCATTTCTTGGCTTCAAACTCCCATATCTCGCGAACGGATTGACGTAACCCAAAAATTCCTGTAGCGTCTGAAAGTAGAAACTCGCCCGATTACAACGGTATGTGTATTTTTTCCCTAGCCAACTCTGGTTAAGCGTTTGGCGTAGCAGAATTTCGAAAAATTTTTTGCCTTCTCAACCATTTCTTGGCTTCAAACTCCCATATCTCGCGAACGGATTGACCTAACCCAAAAATTCCTGTAGCGTCTGAAAATAGAAACTCCCCCGATTACAACGTTATGTGTATTTTTTCCCTAGCCAATTCTGGTTAAGCGTTTGGCGTAGCAGAATTGCGAAAAATTTGTTGTCTTCTCAACCATTTCTTAGCTTCAAACTCCCATATCTCGCGAACGGATTGACCTAACCCAAAAATTCCGATTGCATCTGAAAGAAGAAGCTCGCCCGATTACAACGGTATGCGTATTTTTTCCCTAGCCAACTCTGGTTAAGCGTTTGGCGTAGCAGAATTGCGAAAAATTTGTTGCCTCCTCAACCATTTCTTGGCTTCAAACTCCAATATCTCGCGAACGGTTGACCTAACCCAAGAATTCCTGTAGCATCTGAAAGTAGAAACTCGCCCGATTACAACGGTATGCGTATTTTTTCCCTAGGCCATTCTGGTTAAGCGTTTGGTGCAGCAGAATTGCGAAAAATTGTTTGCCGTCTCAACCATTTCTTGGATTCGATCTCCCATATCTCGCGAACGGATTGACCTAACCCAAAAATTCCAATTGCATCTCAAAGAAGAAACTCGCCCGATTACAACGGTATGCGTATTTTTTCCCTAGGCCATTCTGGTTAAGCGTTTGGAGCAGCAGAATTGCGAATAATTTTTTGCCTTCTCAACCATTTGTTGGCTTCAAACTCCCATATCTCGCAAACGGATTGACCTCACCCAAAAATTCCTATTGCATCTGAAAGTTGAAACTCGCCCGATTACAACGGTATGTGTATTTTTTCCATAGCCCATTCTGGTTAAGCGTTTGGCGTAGCAGAATTGCGAAAAATTTGTTGTCTTCTCAACCATTTCTTAGCTTCAAACTCCCATATCTCGCGAACGGTTGACCTAACCCAAAAATTCCTGTTGCATCTGAAAGTAGAAACTCGCCCGATTACAACGGTATGTGTATATTTTCCCTAGGCCATTCTGGTTAAGCGTTTGGAGCAGCAGAATTGCGAAAAATTTTTTGCCTTCTCAACCATTTCTTGGCTTCAAACTCCCATATCTCGCAAACGGATTGACCTAACGCAAAAATTCCTGTAGCGTCTGAAAGTAGAAACTCGCCCGATTACAACGTTATGTGTATTTTTTCCCTAGCCAACTCTGGTTAAGCGTTTGGCGTAGCAGAATTTCGAAAAATTTTTTGCCTTCTCAACCATTTCTTGGCTTCAAACTCCCATATCTCGCGAACGGATTGACCTAACCCAAAAATTCCGATTGAATCTGAAAGTAGAAATTCGCCCGATTACAACGGTATGTGTATTTTTTCCCCAGCCCATTCTGGTTAAGCGTTTGGTGCAGTAGAATTGCGAAAAATTTGTTGCCTCCTCAACCATTTCTTGGCTTCAAACTCCCATATCTCGCGAACGGTTGACCTAACCCAAAAATTCCTGTTGCATCTGAAAGTAGAAACTCGCCCGATTACAACGGTATGTGTATTTTTTCCCTAGGCCATTCTGGTTAAGCGTTTGGAGCAGCAGAATTGCGAATAATTTTTTGCCTTCTCAACCATTTCTTGGCTTCAAACTCCCATATCTCGCAAACGGATTGACCACACCCAAAAATTCCTATTGCATCTGAAAGTAGAAACTCGCCCGTTTACAACGGTATGTGTATTTTTTCCCTAGGCCATTCTGGTTAAGCGTTTGGAGCAGCAGAAGTGCGAAAAATTTGTTGTCTTCTCAACCATTTCTTAGCTTCAAACTCCCATATCTCGCAAACGGATTGACCACACCCAAAAATTCCTATTGCATCTGAAAGCAGAAACTCGCCCGATTACAACGGTATGTGTATTTTTTCCATAGGCCATTCTGGTTAAGTGTTTGGAGCAGCAGAAGTGCGAAAAATTTGTTGTCTTCTCAACCATTTCTTAGCTTCAAACTCCCATATCTCGCGAACGGATTGACCTGACCCAAAAATTCCGATTGCATCTGAAAGTAGAAACTCGCCCAATTACAACGGTATGTGTATTTTTTCCCTAGCCCATTCTGGTTAAGCGTTTGGTGCAGCAGAATTGCGAAAAATTGTTTGCCTTCTCAACCATTTCTTGGCTTCAAACTCCCATATCTCGCAAACGGATTGACCTAACGCAAAAATTCCTGTAGCGTCTGAAAGTAGAAACTCGCCCGATTACAACGTTATGTGTATTTTTTCCCTAGCCAACTCTGGTTAAGCGTTTGGCGTAGCAGAATTTCGAAAAATTTTTTGCCTTCTCAACCATTTCTTGGCTTCAAACTCCCATATCTCGCGAACGGATTGACCTAACCCAAAAATTCCGATTGCATCTGAAAGTAGAAACTCGCCCGATTACAACGGTATGCGCATTTTTTCCCTAGGCCATTCTGGTTAAGCGTTTGGAGCAGCAGAATTGCGAATAATTTTTTGCCTTCTCAACCATTTCTTGGCTTCAAACTCCCATATCTCGCAAACGGATTGACCTCACCCAAAAATTCCTGTAGCGTCTGAAAGTAGAAACTCGCCCGATTACAACGTTATGTGTATTTTTTCCCTAGCCAACTCTGGTTAAGCGTTTGGCGTAGCAGAATTTCGAAAAATTTTTTGCTTTCTCAACCATTTCTTGGCTTCAAACTCCCATATCTCGCGAACGGATTGACCTAACCCAAAAATTCCGATTGAATCTGAAAGTAGAAATTCGCCCGATTACAACGGTATGTGTATTTTTTCCCCAGCCCATTCTGGTTAAGCGTTTGGTGCAGTAGAATTGCGAAAAATTTGTTGCCTCCTCAACCATTTCTTGGCTTCAAACTCCCATATCTCGCGAACGGTTGACCTAACCCAAAAATTCCTGTAGCGTCTGAAAGTAGAAACTCGCCCGATTACAACGTTATGTGTATTTTTTCCCTAGCCAACTCTGGTTAAGCGTTTGGCGTAGCAGAATTTCGAAAAATTTTTTGCCTTCTCAACCATTTCTTGGCTTCAAACTCCCATATCTCGCGAACGGATTGACCTAACCCAAAAATTCCGATTGCATCTGAAAGTAGAAATTCGCCCGATTACAACGGTATGTGTATTTTTTCCCTAGCCCATTCTGGTTAAGCGTTTGGTGCAGTAGAATTGCGAAAAATTTGTTGCCTCCTCAACCATTTCTTGGCTTCAAACTCCCATATCTCGCAAACGGATTGACCTAACGCAAAAATTCCTGTAGCGTCTGAAAGTAGAAACTCGCCCGATTACAACGTTATGTGTATTTTTTCCCTAGCCAACTCTGGTTAAGCGTTTGGCGTAGCAGAATTTCGAAAAATTTTTTGCCTTCTCAACCATTTCTTGGCTTCAAACTCCCATATCTCGCGAACGGATTGACCTAACCCAAAAATTCCGATTGCATCTGAAAGAAGAAGCTCGCCCGATTACAACGGTATGCGTATTTTTTCCCTAGCCAACTCTGGTTAAGCGTTTGGCGTAGCAGAATTGCGAAAAATTTGTTGCCTCCTCAACCATTTCTTGGCTTCAAACTCCAATATCTCGCGAACGGTTGACCTAACCCAAGAATTCCTGTAGCATCTGAAAGTAGAAACTCGCCCGATTACAACGGTATGCGTATTTTTTCCCTAGGCCATTCTGGTTAAGCGTTTGGTGCAGCAGAATTGCGAAAAATTGTTTGCCGTCTCAACCATTTCTTGGATTCGATCTCCCATATCTCGCGAACGGATTGACCTAACCCAAAAATTCCAATTGCATCTCAAAGAAGAAACTCGCCCGATTACAACGGTATGCGTATTTTTTCCCTAGGCCATTCTGGTTAAGCGTTTGGAGCAGCAGAATTGCGAATAATTTTTTGCCTTCTCAACCATTTGTTGGCTTCAAACTCCCATATCTCGCAAACGGATTGACCTCACCCAAAAATTCCTATTGCATCTGAAAGTTGAAACTCGCCCGATTACAACGGTATGTGTATTTTTTCCATAGCCCATTCTGGTTAAGCGTTTGGCGTAGCAGAATTGCGAAAAATTTGTTGTCTTCTCAACCATTTCTTAGCTTCAAACTCCCATATCTCGCGAACGGTTGACCTAACCCAAAAATTCCTGTTGCATCTGAAAGTAGAAACTCGCCCGATTACAACGGTATGTGTATATTTTCCCTAGGCCATTCTGGTTAAGCGTTTGGAGCAGCAGAATTGCGAAAAATTTTTTGCCTTCTCAACCATTTCTTGGCTTCAAACTCCCATATCTCGGGAATGGATTGACCTAACCCAAAAATTCATGTAGCGTCTGAAAGTAGAAACTCGCCCGATTACTACGTTATGTGTATTTTTCCCTAGCCAATTCTGGTTAAGCGTTTGGCGCAGCAGAATTGCGAAAAATTTGATGTCTTCTCAACCATTTCTTAGCTTCAAACTCCCATATCTCGCGAACGGATTGACCTAACCCAAAAATTCCAATTGCATCTCAAAGAAGAAACTCGCCCGATTGCAACGGTATGCGTATTTTTTCCCTAGGCCATTCTGGTTAAGCGTTTGGAGCAGCAGAATTGCGAATAATTTTTTGCCTTCTCAACCATTTCTTGGCTTCAAACTCCCATATCTCGCAAACGGATTGACCACACCAAAAAATTCCTATTGCATCTGAAAGTAGAAACTCGCCCGATTACAACGGTATGTGTACTTTTTCCCTAGGCCATTCTGGTTAAGCGTTTGGAGCAGCAGAAGTGCGAAAAATTTGTTGTCTTCTCAACCATTTCTTAGCTTCAAACTCCCATATCTCGCGAACGGATTGACCTGCCCCAAAAATTCCGATTGCATCTGAAAGTAGAAACTCGCCCGATTACAACGGTATGTGTATTTTTTCCCTAGCCCATTCTGGTTAAGCGTTTGGTGCAGCAGAATTGCGAAAAATTGTTTGCCTTCTCAACCATTTCTTGGCTTCAAACTCCCATATCTCGCGAACAGATTGACCTAACCCAAAAATTCCTGTAGCGTCTGAAAGTAGAAACTCGCCCGATTACAACGTTATGTGTATTTTTTTCCTAGCCAACTCTGGTTAAGCGTTTGGCGTAGCAGAATTTCGAAAAATTTTTTGCCTTCTCAACCATTTCTTGGCTTCAACCTCCCATATGTCGCGAACGGATTGACCTAACCCAAAAATTCCTATTGCATCTGAAAGTAGAAACTCGCCCGATTACAACGGTATGTGTATTTTTTCCCTAGCCCATTCTGGTTAAGCGTTTGGCGTAGCAGAATTGCGAAAAATTTTTTGCCTTCTCAACCATTTCTTAGCTTCAAACTCCCATATCTCGCGAACGGATTGACCTAACCCAAAAATTCCAATTGCATCTCAAAGAAGAAACTCGCCCGATTACAACGGTATGCGTATTTTTTCCCTAGGCCATTCTGGTTAAGCGTTTGGCGTAGCAGAATTTCGAAAAATTTTTTGCCTTCTCAACCATTTCTTGGCTTCAACCTCCCATATGTCGCGAACGGATTGACCTAACCCAAAAATTCCTATTGCATCTGAAAGTAGAAACTCGCCCGATTACAACGGTATGTGTATTTTTTCCCTAGCCCATTCTGGTTAAGCGTTTGGCGTAGCAGAATTTCGAAAAATTTTTTGCCTTCTCAACCATTTCTTGGCTTCAACCTCCCATATGTCGCGAACGGATTGACCTAACCCAAAAATTCCTATTGCATCTGAAAGTAGAAACTCGCCCGATTACAACGTTATGTGTATTTTTCCCTAGCCAATTCTGGTTAAGCGTTTGGCGTAGCAGAATTTCGAAAAATTTTTTGCCTTCTCAACCATTTCTTGGCTTCAAACTCCCATATCTCGCGAACGGATTGACCTAACCCAAAAATTCCAATTGCACCTGAATGTAGAAACTCGCCCGATTACAACGGTATGTGTATTTTTTCCCTAGGCCATTCTGGTTAAGCGTTTGGAGCAGCAGAATTGCAAATAATTTTTTGCCTTCTCAACCATTTCTTGGCTTCAAACTCCCATATTTCGCAAACGGATTGACACCACCCAAAAATTCCTATTGCATCTGAAAGTAGAAACTCGCCCGATTACAACGTTATGTGTATTTTTTCCCTAGCCAACTCTGGTTAAGCGTTTGGCGTAGCAGAATTGCGAAAAATTTGTTGCCTCCTCAACCATTTTTTGGCTTCAAACTCCCATATCTCGCGAACGGATTGACCTAACCCAAAAATTCCTGTAGCGTCTGAAAGTAGAAACTCGCCCGATTACAACGTTATGTGTATTTTTCCCTAGCCAATCCTGGTTAAGCGTTTGGCGTAGCAGAATTGCGAAAAATATGATGTCTTCTCAACCATTTCTTGGCTTCAAACTCCCATATCTCGCGAACGGATTGACCTAACCCAAAAATTCCAATTGCATCACAAAGAAGAAACTCGCCCGATTACAACGGTATGCGTATTTTTTCCCTAGGCCATTCTGGTTAAGCGTTTGGAGCAGCAGAATTGCGAATAATTTTTTGCCTTCTCAACCATTTCTTGGCTTCAAACTCCCATATCTCGCAAACGGATTGACCACACCCAAAAATTCCTATTGCATCTGAAAGTAGAAACTCGCCCGATTACAACGGTATGTGTACTTTTTCCCTAGGCCATTCTGGTTAAGCGTTTGGAGCAGCAGAAGTGCGAAAAATTTGTTGTCTTCTCAACCATTTCTTAGCTTCAAACTCCCATATCTCGCGATCGGATTGACCTGACCCAAAAACTCCGATTGCATCTGAAAGTAGAAACTCGCCCGATTACAACGGTATGTGTATTTTTCCCTAGCCCATTCTGGTTAAGCGTTTGGTGCAGCAGAATTGCGAAAAATTGTTTGCCTTCTCAACCATTTCTTGGCTTCAATCTCCCATATCTCGCGAACGGATTGACCTAACCCAAAAATTCCTGTAGCGTATGAAAGTAGAAACTCGCCCGATTGCAACGTTATGTGTATTTTTTCCCTAGCCAGCTCTGGTTAAGCGTTTGGCGTAGCAGAATTTCGAAAAATTTTTTGCCTTCTCAACCATTTCTTGGCTTCAAACTCCCATATCTCGCGAACGGATTGACGTAACCCAAAAATTCCTGTAGCGTCTGAAAGTAGAAACTCGCCCGATTACAACGGTATGTGTATTTTTTCCCTAGCCAACTCTGGTTAAGCGTTTGGCGTAGCAGAATTTCGAAAAATTTTTTGCCTTCTCAACCATTTCTTGGCTTCAAACTCCCATATCTCGCGAACGGATTGACCTAACCCAAAAATTCCTGTAGCGTCTGAAAATAGAAACTCCCCCGATTACAACGTTATGTGTATTTTTTCCCCAGCCAATTCTGGTTAAGCGTTTGGCGTAGCAGAATTGCGAAAAATTTGTTGTCTTCTCAACCATTTCTTAGCTTCAAACTCCCATATCTCGCGAACGGATTGACCTAACCCAAAAATTCCGATTGCATCTGAAAGAAGAAGCTCGCCCGATTACAACGGTATGCGTATTTTTTCCCTAGCCAACTCTGGTTAAGCGTTTGGCGTAGCAGAATTGCGAAAAATTTGTTGCCTCCTCAACCATTTCTTGGCTTCAAACTCCAATATCTCGCGAACGGTTGACCTAACCCAAGAATTCCTGTAGCATCTGAAAGTAGAAACTCGCCCGATTACAACGGTATGCGTATTTTTTCCCTAGGCCATTCTGGTTAAGCGTTTGGTGCAGCAGAATTGCGAAAAATTGTTTGCCGTCTCAACCATTTCTTGGATTCGATCTCCCATATCTCGCGAACGGATTGACCTAACCCAAAAATTCCAATTGCATCTCAAAGAAGAAACTCGCCCGATTACAACGGTATGCGTATTTTTTCCCTAGGCCATTCTGGTTAAGCGTTTGGAGCAGCAGAATTGCGAATAATTTTTTGCCTTCTCAACCATTTGTTGGCTTCAAACTCCCATATCTCGCAAACGGATTGACCTCACCCAAAAATTCCTATTGCATCTGAAAGTTGAAACTCGCCCGATTACAACGGTATGTGTATTTTTTCCATAGCCCATTCTGGTTAAGCGTTTGGCGTAGCAGAATTGCGAAAAATTTGTTGTCTTCTCAACCATTTCTTAGCTTCAAACTCCCATATCTCGCGAACGGTTGACCTAACCCAAAAATTCCTGTTGCATCTGAAAGTAGAAACTCGCCCGATTACAACGGTATGTGTATATTTTCCCTAGGCCATTCTGGTTAAGCGTTTGGAGCAGCAGAATTGCGAAAAATTTTTTGCCTTCTCAACCATTTCTTGGCTTCAAACTCCCATATCTCGGGAATGGATTGACCTAACCCAAAAATTCATGTAGCGTCTGAAAGAAGAAACTCGCCCGATTACTACGTTATGTGTATTTTTCCCTAGCCAATTCTGGTTAAGCGTTTGGCGCAGCAGAATTGCGAAAAATTTGATGTCTTCTCAACCATTTCTTAGCTTCAAACTCCCATATCTCGCGCACGGATTGACCTAACCCAAAAATTCCAATTGCATCTCAAAGAAGAAACTCGCCCGATTGCAACGGTATGCGTATTTTTTCCCTAGGCCATTCTGGTTAAGCGTTTGGAGCAGCAGAATTGCGAATAATTTTTTGCCTTCTCAACCATTTCTTGGCTTCAAACTCCCATATCTCGCAAACGGATTGACCACACCCAAAAATTCCTATTGCATCTGAAAGTAGAAACTCGCCCGATTACAACGGTATGTGTACTTTTTCCCTAGGCCATTCTGGTTAAGCGTTTGGAGCAGCAGAAGTGCGAAAAATTTGTTGTCTTCTCAACCATTTCTTAGCTTCAAACTCCCATATCTCGCGATCGGATTGACCTGACCCAAAAACTCCGATTGCATCTGAAAGTAGAAACTCGCCCGATTACAACGGTATGTGTATTTTTCCCTAGCCCATTCTGGTTAAGCGTTTGGTGCAGCAGAATTGCGAAAAATTGTTTGCCTTCTCAACCATTTCTTGGCTTCAATCTCCCATATCTCGCGAACGGATTGACCTAACCCAAAAATTCCTGTAGCGTATGAAAGTAGAAACTCGCCCGATTGCAACGTTATGTGTATTTTTTCCCTAGCCAGCTCTGGTTAAGCGTTTGGCGTAGCAGAATTTCGAAAAATTTTTTGCCTTCTCAACCATTTCTTGGCTTCAAACTCCCATATCTCGCGAACGGATTGACGTAACCCAAAAATTCCTGTAGCGTCTGAAAGTAGAAACTCGCCCGATTACAACGGTATGTGTATTTTTTCCCTAGCCAACTCTGGTTAAGCGTTTGGCGTAGCAGAATTTCGAAAAATTTTTTGCCTTCTCAACCATTTCTTGGCTTCAAACTCCCATATCTCGCGAACGGATTGACCTAACCCAAAAATTCCTGTAGCGTCTGAAAATAGAAACTCCCCCGATTACAACGTTATGTGTATTTTTTCCCTAGCCAATTCTGGTTAAGCGTTTGGCGTAGCAGAATTGCGAAAAATTTGTTGTCTTCTCAACCATTTCTTAGCTTCAAACTCCCATATCTCGCGAACGGATTGACCTAACCCAAAAATTCCGATTGCATCTGAAAGAAGAAGCTCGCCCGATTACAACGGTATGCGTATTTTTTCCCTAGCCAACTCTGGTTAAGCGTTTGGCGTAGCAGAATTGCGAAAAATTTGTTGCCTCCTCAACCATTTCTTGGCTTCAAACTCCAATATCTCGCGAACGGTTGACCTAACCCAAGAATTCCTGTAGCATCTGAAAGTAGAAACTCGCCCGATTACAACGGTATGCGTATTTTTTCCCTAGGCCATTCTGGTTAAGCGTTTGGTGCAGCAGAATTGCGAAAAATTGTTTGCCGTCTCAACCATTTCTTGGATTCGATCTCCCATATCTCGCGAACGGATTGACCTAACCCAAAAATTCCAATTGCATCTCAAAGAAGAAACTCGCCCGATTACAACGGTATGCGTATTTTTTCCCTAGGCCATTCTGGTTAAGCGTTTGGAGCAGCAGAATTGCGAATAATTTTTTGCCTTCTCAACCATTTGTTGGCTTCAAACTCCCATATCTCGCAAACGGATTGACCTCACCCAAAAATTCCTATTGCATCTGAAAGTTGAAACTCGCCCGATTACAACGGTATGTGTATTTTTTCCATAGCCCATTCTGGTTAAGCGTTTGGCGTAGCAGAATTGCGAAAAATTTGTTGTCTTCTCAACCATTTCTTAGCTTCAAACTCCCATATCTCGCGAACGGTTGACCTAACCCAAAAATTCCTGTTGCATCTGAAAGTAGAAACTCGCCCGATTACAACGGTATGTGTATATTTTCCCTAGGCCATTCTGGTTAAGCGTTTGGAGCAGCAGAATTGCGAAAAATTTTTTGCCTTCTCAACCATTTCTTGGCTTCAAACTCCCATATCTCGGGAATGGATTGACCTAACCCAAAAATTCATGTAGCGTCTGAAAGTAGAAACTCGCCCGATTACTACGTTATGTGTATTTTTCCCTAGCCAATTCTGGTTAAGCGTTTGGCGCAGCAGAATTGCGAAAAATTTGATGTCTTCTCAACCATTTCTTAGCTTCAAACTCCCATATCTCGCGCACGGATTGACCTAACCCAAAAATTCCAATTGCATCTCAAAGAAGAAACTCGCCCGATTGCAACGGTATGCGTATTTTTTCCCTAGGCCATTCTGGTTAAGCGTTTGGAGCAGCAGAATTGCGAATAATTTTTTGCCTTCTCAACCATTTCTTGGCTTCAAACTCCCATATCTCGCAAACGGATTGACCACACCAAAAAATTCCTATTGCATCTGAAAGTAGAAACTCGCCCGATTACAACGGTATGTGTACTTTTTCCCTAGGCCATTCTGGTTAAGCGTTTGGAGCAGCAGAAGTGCGAAAAATTTGTTGTCTTCTCAACCATTTCTTAGCTTCAAACTCCCATATCTCGCGAACGGATTGACCTGCCCCAAAAATTCCGATTGCATCTGAAAGTAGAAACTCGCCCGATTACAACGGTATGTGTATTTTTTCCCTAGCCCATTCTGGTTAAGCGTTTGGTGCAGCAGAATTGCGAAAAATTGTTTGCCTTCTCAACCATTTCTTGGCTTCAAACTCCCATATCTCGCGAACAGATTGACCTAACCCAAAAATTCCTGTAGCGTCTGAAAGTAGAAACTCGCCCGATTACAACGTTATGTGTATTTTTTTCCTAGCCAACTCTGGTTAAGCGTTTGGCGTAGCAGAATTTCGAAAAATTTTTTGCCTTCTCAACCATTTCTTGGCTTCAACCTCCCATATGTCGCGAACGGATTGACCTAACCCAAAAATTCCTATTGCATCTGAAAGTAGAAACTCGCCCGATTACAACGGTATGTGTATTTTTTCCCTAGCCCATTCTGGTTAAGCGTTTGGCGTAGCAGAATTGCGAAAAATTTTTTGCCTTCTCAACCATTTCTTAGCTTCAAACTCCCATATCTCGCGAACGGATTGACCTAACCCAAAAATTCCAATTGCATCTCAAAGAAGAAACTCGCCCGATTACAACGGTATGCGTAT
The DNA here is from genome assembly GCF_051014685.1 of Ptiloglossa arizonensis. NCBI lineage: Eukaryota > Metazoa > Arthropoda > Insecta > Hymenoptera > Colletidae > Ptiloglossa > Ptiloglossa arizonensis. The sequence goes on along the minus strand of NW_027479200.1, from coordinate 82,178 downwards.
TTTTTCCCTAGGCCATTCTGGTTAAGCGTTCGGAGCAGCAGAATTGCGAATAATTTTTTGCCTTCTCAACCATTTCTTGGCTTCAAACTCCCATATCTCGCAAACGGATTGACCACACCAAAAAATTCCTATTGCATCTGAAAGTAGAAACTCGCCCGATTACAACGGTATGTGTACTTTTTCCCTAGGCCATTCTGGTTAAGCGTTTGGAGCAGCAGAAGTGCGAAAAATTTGTTGTCTTCTCAAACATTTCTTAGCTTCAAACTCCCATATCTCGCGAACGGATTGACCTGACCCAAAAATTCCGATTGCATCTGAAAGTAGAAACTCGCCCGATTACAACGGTATGTGTATTTTTTCCCTAGCCCATTCTGGTTAAGCGTTTGGTGCAGCAGAATTGCGAAAAATTGTTTGCCTTCTCAACCATTTCTTGGCTTCAAACTCCCATATCTCGCGAACAGATTGACCTAACCCAAAAATTCCTGTAGCGTCTGAAAGTAGAAACTCGCCCGATTACAACGTTATGTGTATTTTTTTCCTAGCCAACTCTGGTTAAGCGTTTGGCGTTGCAGAATTTCGAAAAATTTTTTGCCTTCTCAACTATTTCTTGGCTTCAACCTCCCATATCTCGCGAACGGATTGACCTAACCCAAAAATTCCTATTGCATCTGAAAGTAGAAACTCGCCCGATTACAACGGTATGTGTATTTTTTCCCTAGCCCATTCTCGTTAAGCGTTTGGCGTAGCAGAATTGCGAAAAATTTGTTGTCTTCTCAACCATTTCTTAGCTTCAAACTCCCATATCTCGCGAACGGATTGACCTAACCCAAAAATTCCAATTGCATCTGAAAGAAGAAACTCGCCCGATTACAACGGTATGCGAATTTTTTCCCTAGGTCATTCTGGTTAAGCGTTTGGAGCAGCAGAATTGCGAATAATTTTTTGCCTTCTCAACCATTTCTTGGCTTCAAACTCCCATATCTCGCAAACGGATTGACCACACCCAAAAATTCCTGTAGCGTCTGAAAGTAGAAACTCGCCCGATTACAACGTTATGTGTATTTTTTCCCTAGCCAACTCTGGTTAAGCGTTTGGCGTAGCAGAATTGCGAAAAAGTTGTTGTCTTCTCAACCATTTCTTAGCTTCAAACTCCCATATCTCGCGAACGGATTGACCTAACACAAAAATTCCAATTGCATCTGAAAGAAGAAACTCGCCCGATTACAACGGTATGCGTATTTTTTCCCTAGGCCATTCTGGGTAAGCGTTTGGAGCAGCAGAATTGCGAATAATTTTTTGCCTTCTCAACCATTTCTTGGCTTCAAACTCCCATATCTCGCGAACGGATTGACCTAACCCAAAAATTCCTGTAGCGTCTGAAAGTAGAAACTCGCCCGATTACAACGTTATGTGTATTTTTTTCCTAGCCAACTCTGGTTAAGCGTTTGGCGTAGCAGAATTTCGAAAAATTTTTTGCCTTCTCAACCATTTCTTGGCTTCAACCTCCCATATGTCGCGAACGGATTGACCTTACCCAAAAATTCCTATTGCATCTGAAAGTAGAAACTCGCCCGATTACAACGGTATGTGTATTTTTTCCCTAGCCCATTCTGGTTAAGCGTTTGGCGTAGCAGAATTGCGAAAAATTTGTTGTCTTCTCAACCATTTCTTAGCTTCAAACTCCCATATCTCGCGAACGGATTGACCTAACCCAAAAATTCCAATTGCATCTGAAAGAAGAAACTCGCCCGATTACAACGGTATGCGTATTTTTTCCCTAGGCCATTCTGGGTAAGCGTTTGGAGCAGCAGAATTGCGAATAATTTTTTGCCTTCTCAACCATTTCTTGGCTTCAACCTCCCATATCTCGCGAACGGATTGACCTAACCCAAAAATTCCTATTGCATCTGAAAGTAGAAACTCGCCCGATTACAACGGTATGTGTATTTTTTCCCTAGCCCATTCTCGTTAAGCGTTTGGCGTAGCAGAATTGCGAAAAATTTGTTGTCTTCTCAACCATTTCTTAGCTTCAAACTCCCATATCTCGCGAACGGATTGACCTAACCCAAAAATTCCAATTGCATCTGAAAGAAGAAACTCGCCCGATTACAACGGTATGCGAATTTTTTCCCTAGGTCATTCTGGTTAAGCGTTTGGAGCAGCAGAATTGCGAATAATTTTTTGCCTTCTCAACCATTTCTTGGCTTCAAACTCCCATATCTCGCAAACGGATGGACCACACCCAAAAATTCCTGTAGCGTCTGAAAGTAGAAACTCGCCCGATTACAACGTTATGTGTATTTTTTCCCTAGCCAACTCTGGTTAAGCGTTTGGCGTAGCAGAATTGCGAAAAAGTTGTTGTCTTCTCAACCATTTCTTAGCTTCAAACTCCCATATCTCGCGAACGGATTGACCTAACACAAAAATTCCAATTGCATCTGAAAGAAGAAACTCGCCCGATTACAACGGTATGCGTATTTTTTCCCTAGGCCATTCTGGGTAAGCGTTTGGAGCAGCAGAATTGCGAATAATTTTTTGCCTTCTCAACCATTTCTTGGCTTCAAACTCCCATATCTCGCGAACGGATTGACCTAACCCAAAAATTCCTGTAGCGTCTGAAAGTAGAAACTCGCCCGATTACAACGTTATGTGTATTTTTTTCCTAGCCAACTCTGGTTAAGCGTTTGGCGTAGCAGAATTTCGAAAAATTTTTTGCCTTCTCAACCATTTCTTGGCTTCAACCTCCCATATGTCGCGAACGGATTGACCTTACCCAAAAATTCCTATTGCATCTGAAAGTAGAAACTCGCCCGATTACAACGGTATGTGTATTTTTTCCCTAGCCCATTCTGGTTAAGCGTTTGGCGTAGCAGAATTGCGAAAAATTTGTTGTCTTCTCAACCATTTCTTAGCTTCAAACTCCCATATCTCGCGAACGGATTGACCTAACCCAAAAATTCCAATTGCATCTGAAAGAAGAAACTCGCCCGATTACAACGGTATGCGTATTTTTTCCCTAGGCCATTCTGGGTAAGCGTTTGGAGCAGCAGAATTGCGAATAATTTTTTGCCTTCTCAACCATTTCTTGGCTTCAAACTCCCATATCTCGCGAACGGATTGACCTAACCCAAAAATTCCTGTAGCGTCTGAAAGTAGAAACTCGCCCGATTACTACGTTATGTGTATTTTTCCCTAGCCAATTCTGGTTAAGCGTTTGGCGCAGCAGAATTGCGAAAAATTTGATGCCTTCTCAACCATTTCTTAGCTTCAAACTCCCATATCTCGCGAACGGATTGACCTAACCCAAAAATTCCTATTGCATCTGAAAGTAGAAACTCGCCCGATTACAACGGTATGTGTATTTTTTCCCTAGCCCATTCTGGTTAAGCGTTTGGTGCAGTAGAATTGCGAAAAATTTTTTGCCTTCTCAACCATTTCTTGGCTTCAAACTCCCATATCTCGCGAACGGATTGACCTAACACAAAAATTCCAATTGCATCTGAAAGAAGAAACTCGCCCGATTACAACGGTATGCGTATTTTTTCCCTAGGCCATTCTGGGTAAGCGTTTGGAGCAGCAGAATTGCGAATAATTTTTTGCCTTCTCAACCATTTCTTGGCTTCAAACTCCCATATCTCGCGAACGGATTGACCTAACCCAAAAATTCCTGTAGCGTCTGAAAGTAGAAACTCGCCCGATTACTACGTTATGTGTATTTTTCCCTAGCCAATTCTGGTTAAGCGTTTGGAGCAGCAGAATTGCGAATAATTTTTTGCCTTCTCAACCATTTCTTGGCTTCAAACTCCCATATCTCGCAAACGGATTGACCACACCCAAAAATTCCTGTAGCGTCTGAAAGTAGAAACTCGCCCGATTACAACGTTATGTGTATTTTTTCCCTAGCCAACTCTGGTTAAGCGTTTGGCGTAGCAGAATTGCGAAAAAGTTGTTGTCTTCTCAACCATTTCTTAGCTTCAAACTTCCATATCTCGCGAACGGATTGACCTAACACAAAAATTCCAATTGCATCTGAAAGAAGAAACTCGCCCGATTACAACGGTATGCGTATTTTTTCCCTAGGCCATTCTGGGTAAGCGTTTGGAGCAGCAGAATTGCGAATAATTTTTTGCCTTCTCAACCATTTCTTGGCTTCAAACTCCCATATCTCGCGAACGGATTGACCTAACCCAAAAATTCCTGTAGCGTCTGAAAGTAGAAACTCGCCCGATTACAACGTTATGTGTATTTTTTTCCTAGCCAACTCTGGTTAAGCGTTTGGCGTAGCAGAATTTCGAAAAATTTTTTGCCTTCTCAACCATTTCTTGGCTTCAACCTCCCATATGTCGCGAACGGATTGACCTAACCCAAAAATTCCTATTGCATCTGAAAGTAGAAACTCGCCCGATTACAACGGTATGTGTATTTTTTCCCTAGCCCATTCTGGTTAAGCGTTTGGCGTAGCAGAATTGCGAAAAATTTGTTGTCTTCTCAACCATTTCTTAGCTTCAAACTCCCATATCTCGCGAACGGATTGACCTAACCCAAAAATTCCAATTGCATCTGAAAGAAGAAACTCGCCCGATTACAACGGTATGCGTATTTTTTCCCTAGGCCATTCTGGGTAAGCGTTTGGAGCAGCAGAATTGCGAATAATTTTTTGCCTTCTCAACCATTTCTTGGCTTCAAACTCCCATATCTCGCGAACGGATTGACCTAACCCAAAAATTCCTGTAGCGTCTGAAAGTAGAAACTCGCCCGATTACTACGTTATGTGTATTTTTCCCTAGCCAATTCTGGTTAAGCGTTTGGCGCAGCAGAATTGCGAAAAATTTGATGCTTTCTCAACCATTTCTTAGCTTCAAACTCCCATATCTCGCGAACGGATTGACCTAACCCAAAAATTCCTATTGCATCTGAAAGTAGAAACTCGCCCGATTACAACGGTATGTGTATTTTTTCCCTAGCCCATTCTGGTTAAGCGTTTGGTGCAGTAGAATTGCGAAAAATTTTTTGCCTTCTCAACCATTTCTTGGCTTCAAACTCCCATATCTCGCGAACGGATTGACCTAACCCAAAAATTCCTGTAGCGTCTGAAAGTAGAAACTCGCCCGATTACAACGTTATGTGTATTTTTTCCCTAGCCAACTCTGGTTAAGCGTTTGGCGTAGCAGAATTTCGAAAAATTTTTTGCCTTCTGAACCATTTCTTGGCTTCAAACTCCCATATCTCGCGAACGGATTGACCTAACCCAAAAATTCCGATTGCTTCTGAAAGTAGAAACTCGCCCGATTACAACGGTATGTGTATTTTTTCCCTAGCCCATTCTGGTTAAGCGTTTGGTGCAGTAGAATTGCGAAAAATTTGTTGCCTCCTCAACCATTTTTTGGCTTCAAACTCCCATATCTCGCGAACGGTTGACCTAACCCAAAAATTCCTGTTGCATCTGAAAGCAGAAACTCGCCCGATTACAACGGTATGTGTATTTTTTCCCTAGCCCATTCTGGTTAAGCGCTTCGTGCAGTAGAATTGCGAAAAATTTGTTGCCTCCTCAACAATTTCTTGGCTTCAAACTCCCATATCTCGCGAACGGTTGACCTAACCCAAAAATTCCTGTTGCATCTGAAAGTAGACTTCGCCCGATTACAACGGTATGTGTATATTTTCCCTAGGCCATTCTGGTTAAGCGTTTGGAGCAGCAGAATTGCGAAAAATTTGTTGCCTTCTCAACCATTTCTTGGCTTCAAACTCCCATATCTCGTGAACGGATTGACCTAACCCAAAAATTCCTGTAGCGTCTGAAAGTAGAAACTCGCCCGATTACAACGTTATGTGTATTTTTCCCTAGCCAATTCTGGTTAAGAGTTTGGCGTAGCAGAATTGCGAAAAATTTGATGTCTTCTCAACCATTTCTTAGCTTCAAACTCCCATATCTCGCGAACGGATTGACCTAACCCAAAAATTCCAATTGCATCTGAAAGAAGAAACTCGCCCGATTACAACGGTATGCGTATTTTCTCCCTAGGCCATTCTGGTTTAGCGTTTGGAGCAGCAGAATTGCGAATAATTTTTTGCCTTCTCAACCATTTCTTGGCTTCAAACTCCCATATCTCGCAAACGGATTGACCTCACCCAAAAATTCCTGTAGCGTCTGAAAGTAGAAACTCGCCCGATTACAACGTTATGTGTATTTTTCCCTAGCCAACTCTGGTTAAGCGTTTGGCGTAGCAGAATTTCGAAAAATTTTTTGCCTTCTCAACCATTTCTTGGCTTCAAACTCCCATATCTCGCGAACGGATTGACCTAACCCAAAAATTCCGATTGCATCTGAAAGTAGAAACTCGCCCGATTACAACGGTATGTGTATTTTTTCCCTAGCCCATTCTGGTTAAGCGCTTGGTGCAGTAGAATTGCGAAAAATTTGTTGCCTCCTCAACCATTTCTTGGCTTCAAACTCCCATATCTCGCGAACGGTTGACCTAACCAAAAATTCCTGTTGCATCTGAAAGTAGAAACTCGCCCGATTACAACGGTATGTGTATTTTTTCCCTAGCCCATTCTGGTTAAGCGTTTGGTGCAGTAGAATTGCGAAATATTTGTTGCCTCCTCAACCATTTCTTGGCTTCAAACTCCCATATCTCGCGAACGGTTGACCTAACCCAAAAATTCCTGTTGCATCTGAAAGTAGAAACTCGCCCGATTACAACGGTATGTGTATATTTTCCCTAGGCCATTCTGGTTAAGCGTTTGGAGCAGCAGAATTGCGAAAAATTTTTTGCCTTCTCAACCATTTCTTGGCTTCAAACTCCCATATCTCGCGAACGGATTGACCTAACCCAAAAATTCCTGTAGCGTCTGAAAGTAGAAACTCGCCCGATTACAACGTTATGTGTATTTTTCCCTAGCCAATTCTGGTTAAGCGTTTGGCGTAGCAGAATTGCGAAAAATTTGATGTCTTCTCAACCATTTCTTAGCTTCAAACTCCCATATCTCGCGAACGGATTGACCTAACCCAAAAATTCCAATTGCATCTCAAAGAAGAAACTCGCCCGATTACAACGGTATGCGTATTTTTTCCCTAGGCAATTCTGGTTAAGCGTTTGGAGCAGCAGAATTGCGAATAATTTTTTGCCTTCTCAACCATTTCTTGGCTTTAAACTCCCATATCTCGCGAACGGATTGACCTAACCCAAAAATTCCTGTAGCGTCTGAAAGTAGAAACTCGCCCGATTACAACGTTATGTGTATTTTTTCCCTAGCCAACTCTGGTTAAGCGTTTGGCGTAGCAGAATTTCGAAAAATTTTTGGCCTTCTCAACCATTTCTTGGCTTCAAACTCCCATTTCTCGCGAACGGATTGACCTAACCCAAATATTCCAATTGCATCTGAATGTAGAATCTCGCCCGATTTCAACGGTATGTGTATTTTTTCCCTAGGCCATTCTGGTTAAGCGTTTGGAGCAGCAGAATTGCGAATAATTTTTTGCCTTCTCAACCATTTCTTGGCTTCAAACTCCCATATCTCGCAAACGGATAGACCACACCCAAAAATTCCTATTGCATCTGAAAGTAGAAACTCGCCCGACTACAACGGTATGTGTATTTTTTCCCTAGGCCATTCTGGTTAAGCGTTTGGAGCAGCAGAAGTGCGAAAAATTTGTTGTCTTCTCAACCATTTCTTAGCTTCAAACTCCCATATCTCGCGAACGGATTGACCTGACTCAAAAATTCCGATTGCATCGGAAAGTAGAAACTCGCCCGATTACAACTGTATGTGTATTTTTTCCCTAGCCCATTCTGGTTAAGCGTTTGGTGCAGTAGAATTGCGAAAAATTTGTTGCCTCCTCAACCATTTCTTGGCTTCAAACTCCCATATCTCGCGAAAGGTTGACCTAACCCAAGAATTCCTGTTGCATCTGAAAGTAGAAACTCGCCCGATTACAACGGTATGTGTATTTTTTCCCTAGGCCATTCTGGTTAAGCGTTTGGTACAGCAGAATTTCGAAAAATTTTTTTGCCTTCTCAACCATTTCTTGGCTTCAAACTCCCATATCTCGCGAACGGATTGACCTAACCCAAAAATTCCGATTGCATCTGAAAGTAGAAACTCGCCCGATTACAACGGTATGTGTATTTTTTCCCTAGCCCATTCTGGTTAAGCGGTTGGTGCAGTAGAATTGCGAAAAATTTGTTGCCTCCTCAACCATTTCTTGGCTTCAAACTCCCATATCTCGCGAACGGTTGACCTAACCCAAAAATTCCTGTTGCATCTGAAAGTCGAAACTCGCCCGATTACAACGGTATGTGTATTTTTTCCCTAGGCCATTCTGGTTAAGCGTTTCGAGCAGCAGAATTGCGAAAAATTTTTTGCCTTCTAAACCATTTCTTGGCTTCAAACTCCCATATCTCGCGAACGGATTGACCTAACCCAAATATTCCTGTAGCGTCTGAAAGTAGAAACTCGCCCGATTACAACGTTATGAGCATTTTTTCCCTAGCCAATTCTGGTTAAGCGTTTGGCGTAGCAGAATTGCGAAAAATTTTTTGCCCTCTCAACCATTTCTTGGCTTCAAACTCCCATATCTCGCGAACGGATTGACCTAACCCAAAAATTCCGATTGCATCTGAAAGTAGAAACTCGCCCGATTACAACGGTATGTGTATTTTTCCCTAGCCCATTCTGGTTAAGCGTTTGGTGCAGCAGAATTGCGAAAAATTGTTTGCCTTCTCAACCATTTCTTGGCTTCAAACTCCCATATCTCGCGAACGGATTGACCTAACCCAAAAAGTCCTGTAGCGTCTGAAAGTAGAAACTCGCCCGATTACAACGTTATGTGTATTTTTTCCCTAGCCAACTCTGATTAAGCGTTTGGCGTAGCAGAATTTCGAAAAATTTTTTGCCTTCTCAACCATTTCTTGGCTTCAAACTCCCATATCTCGCGAACGGATTGACCTAACCAAAAAATTTCTGTTGCATCTGAAAGTAGAAACTCGCCCGATTAGAACGGTATGTGTATTTTTTCCCTAGGCCATTCTTGTTAAATGTTTGGAGCAGCAGAATTGCGAATAATTTTTTGCCTTCTCAACCATTTCTTAGCTTCAAACTCCCATATCTCGCAAACGGATTGACCACACCCAATAATTCCTATTGCATCTGAAAGTAGAAACTCGCCCGATTACAACGGTATGTGTATTTTTTCCCTAGCCCATTCTGGTTAAGCGTTTGGTGCAGCAGAATTGCGAAAAATTGTTTGCCTTCTCGGCCATTTCTTGGCTTCAAACTCCCATATCTCGCGAACGGATTGACCTAACCCAAAAATTCCTATTGCATCTGAAAGTAGAAACTCGCCCGATTACAACGTTATGTGTATTTTTTCCCTAGGCCATTCTGGTTAAGCGTTGGGAGCAGCAGAATTTCGAAAAATTTTTTGCCTTCTCAACCATTTCTTGGCTTCAAACTCCCATATCTCGCGAACGGTTGACCTAACCCAAAAATTCCTGTTGCATCTGAAAGTAGACTTCGCCCGATTACAACGGTATGTGTATATTTTCCCTAGGCCATTCTGGTTAAGCGTTTGGAGCAGCAGAATTGCGAAACATTTTTTGCCTTCTCAACCATTTCTTGGCTTCAAACTCCCATATCTTGCGAACGGATTGACCTAACCCAAAAATTCCTGTAGCGTCTGAAAGTAGAAACTCGCCTGATTACAACGTTATGTGTATTTTTCCCTAGCCAATTCTGGTTAAGCGTTTGGCGTAGCAGAATTGCGAAAAATTTGATGTCTTCTCAACTATTTCTTAGCTTCAAACTCCCATATCTCGCGAACGGATTGACCTAACCCAAAAATTCAAATTGCATCTCAAAGAAGAAACTCGCCCGATTACAACGGTATGCGTATTTTTTCCCTAGGCCATTCTGGTTAAGCGTTTGGAGCACCAGAATTGCGAATAATTTTTTGCCTTCTCAACCATTTCTTGGCTTCAAACTCCCATATCTCGCAAACGGATTGACCTCACCCAAAAATTCCTATTGCATCTGAAAGTAGAAACTCGCCCGATTACAACGGTATGTGTATTTTTTCCCTAGGCCATTCTGGTTAAGCGTTTGGAGCAGCAGAAGTGCGAAAAATTTGTTGTGTTCTCAACCATTTCTTAGCTTCAAACTCCCATATCTCGCGAACGGATTGACCTAACCCAAAAATTCCGATTGCATCTGAAAGTAGAAACTCGCCCGATTACAACGGTATGTGTACTTTTTCCCTAGCCCATTCTGGTTAAGCGTTTGGCGTAGCAGAATTGCGAAAAATTTGTTGTCTTCTCAACCATTTCTTAGCTTCAAACTCCCATATCTCGCAAACGGATTGACCAAACCCAAAAATTCCAATTGCATCTGAAAGAAGAAACTCGCCTGATTACAACGGTATGCGTATTTTTTCCCTAGGCCATTCTGGTTAAGCGTTTGGAGCAGCAGAATTGCGAAAAATTTGTTGTCTTCTCAACCATTTCTTAGCTTCAAACTCCCATATCTCGCGAACGGATTGACCTGACCCAAAAATTCCGATTGCATCTGAATGTAGAAACTCGCCCGATTACAACTGTATGTGTATTTTTTCCCCGGCCCATTCTGGTTAAGCGTTTGGCGTAGCAGAATTTCGAAAAATTGTTTGCCTTCTCAACCATTTCTTGGCTTCAAACTCCCATATCTCGCGAACGGATTGACCAAACCCAAAAATTCCGATTGCATCTGAAAGTAGAAACTCGCCCGATTACAACGGTATGTGTATTTTTTCCCTAGCCCATTCTGGTTAAGCGTTTGGTGCAGTAGAAATGCGAAAAATTTGTTGCCTCCTCAACCATTTCTTGGCTTCAAACTCCCATATCTCGCGAACGGTTGACCTAACCCAAAAATGCCTGTTGCATCTGAAAGCAGAAACTCGCCCGATTATAACGGTATGTGTATTTTTTCCCTAGCCCATTCTGGTTAAGCGCTTGGTGCAGTAGAATTGCGAAAAATTTGTTGCCTCCTCAACCATTTCTTGGCTTCAAACTCCCATATCTCGCGAACGGTTGACCTAACCCAAAAATTGCTGTTGCATCTGAAAGTAGAAACTCGCCCGATTACAACGGTATGTGTATTTTTTCCCTAGCCCATTCTGGTTAAGCGTTTGGTGCAGTAGAATTGCGAAAAATTTGTTGCCTCCTCAACCATTTCTTGGCTTCAAACTCCCATATCTCGCGAACGGTTGACCTAACCCAAAAATTCCTGTTGCATCTGAAAGTAGAAACTCGCCCGATTACAACGGTATGTGTATATTTTCCCTAGGCCACTCTGGTTAAGCGTTTGGAGCAGCAGAATTGCCAAAAATTTTTTGCCTTCTCAACCATTTCTTGGCTTCAAACTCCCATATCTCGCAAAAGGATTGACCACACCCAAAAATTTCTATTGCATCTGAAAGTAGAAACTCGCCCGATTACAAAGTTATGTGTATTTTTTCCCTAGCCAACTCTGGTTAAGCGTTTGGCGTAGCAGAATTTCGAAAAATTTTTTGCCTTCTCAACCATTTCTTGGCTTCAAACTCCCATATCTCGCGAACGGATTGACCTAACCCAAAAATTCCGATTGCATCTGAAAGTAGAAACTCGCCCGATTACAACGGTATGTGTATTTTTCCCTTAGCCCATTCTGGTTAAACGCTTGGTGCAGTAGAATTGCGAAAAATTTGTTGCCTCCTCAACCATTTCTTGGCTTCAAACTTCCATATCTCGCAAACGGATAGACCACACCCAAAAATTCCTCTTGCATCTGAAAGTAGAAACTCGCCCGATTACAACGGTACGTGTATTTTTTCCCTAGCCAATTCTGGTTAAGCGTTTGGCGTAGCAGAATTGCGAAAAATTTGTTGTCATCTCAACCATTTCTTAGCTTCAAACTCCCATATCTCGCGAACGGATTGACCTAACCCAAAAATTCCAATTGCATCTGAAAGAAGAAACTCGCCCGATTACAACGGTATGTGTATTTTTTCCCTAGGCCATTCTGGTTAAGCGTTTGGAGCAGCAGAATTGCGAATAATTTTTTGCCTTCTCAACCATTTCTTGGCTTCAAACTCCCATATCTCGCAAAAGGATTGACCACACCCAAAAATTTCTATTGCATCTGAAAGTAGAAACTCGCCCGATTACAAAGTTATGTGTATTTTTTCCCTAGCCAACTCTGGTTAAGCTTTTGGCGTAGCAGAATTTCGAAAAATTTTTTGCCTTCTCAACCATTTCTTGGCTTCAAACTCCCATATCTCGCGAACGGATTGACCTAACCCAAAAATTCCGATTGCATCTGAAAGTAGAAACTCGCCCGATTACAACGGTATGTGTATTTTTCCCTTAGCCCATTCTGGTTAAACGCTTGGTGCAGTAGAATTGCGAAAAATTTGTTGCCTCCTCAACCATTTCTTGGCTTCGAACTCCCATATCTCGCGAACGGTTGACCTAACCCAAAAATTCCTATTGCATCTGAAAGTAGAAACTCGCCCGATTACAACGGTATGTGTATTTTTTCCCTTGCCCATTCTGATTAAGCGTTTGGTGCAGTAGAATTGCGAAAAATCTGTTGCCTCCTCAACCATTTCTTGGCTTCAAACTCCCATATCTCGCGAACGGTAGACCTAACCCAAAAATTCCTGTTGCATCTGAAAGTAGAAACTCGCCCGATTACAACGGTATGTGTATATTTTCCCTAGGCCATTCTGGTTAAGCGTTTGGAGCAGCAGAATTGCGAATAATTTTTTGCCTTCTCAACCATTTCTTGGCTTCAAACTCCCATATCTCGCAAAAGGATTGACCACACCCAAAAATTTCTATTGCATCTGAAAGTAGAAACTCGCCCGATTACAAAGTTATGTGTATTTTTTCCCTAGGCCATTCTGGTTAAGCGTTTGGAGCAGCAGAATTGCGAAAAATTTTTTGCCTTCTCAACCATTTCTTGGCTTCAAACTCCCATATCTCGCGAACGGATTGACCTAACCCAAAAATTCCTGTAGCGTCTGAAAGTAGAAACTCGCCCGATTACAACGTTATGTGTATTTTTCCCTAGCCAATTCTGGTTAAGCGTTTGGCGTAGCAGAATTGCGAAAAATTTGATGTCTTCTCAACCATTTCTTAGCTTCAAACTCCCATATCTCGCGAACGGATTGACCTAACCCAAAAATTCCAATTGCATCTCAAAGAAGAAACTCGCCCGATTACAACGGTATGCGTATTTTTTCCCTAGGCCATTCTGGTTAAGCGTTTGGAGCAGCAGAATTGCGAATAATTTTTTGCCTTCTCAACCATTTCTTGGCTTTAAACTCCCATATCTCCTGAACGGATTGACCTAACCCAAAAATTCCTGTAGCGTCTGAAAGTAGAAACTCGCCCGATTACAACGTTATGTGTATTTTTTCCCTAGCCAACTCTGGTTAAGCGTTTGGCGTAGCAGAATTGCGAAAAATTTGTTGTCATCTCAACCATTTCTTAGCTTCAAACTCCCATATCTCGCGAACGGATTGACCACACCCAAAAATTCCTATTGCATCTGAAAGTAGAAACTCGCCCGATTACAACGTTATGTGTATTTTTTCCCTAGCCAACTCTGGTTAAGCGTTTGGCGTAGCAGAATTTCGAAAAATTTTTTGCCTTCTCAACCATTTCTTGGCTTCAAACTCCCATATCTCGCGAACGGATTGACCTAACCCAAAAATTCCGATTGCATCTGAAAGTAGAAACTCGCCCGATTACAACGGTATGTGTATTTTTTCCCTAGCCCATTCTGGTTAAGCGTTTGGTGCAGTAGAATTGCGAAAAATTTGTTGCCTCGTCAACCATTTCTTGGCTTCAAACTCCCATATCTCGCGAACGGTTGACCTAACCCAAAAATTCCTGTTGCATCTGAAAGTAGAAACTCGCCCGATTACAACGGTATGTGTATTTTTTCCCTAGGCAATTCTGGTTAAGCGTTTGGTACAGCAGAATTTCGAAAAATTTTTTTTCCTTCTCAACCATTTCTTGGCTTCAAACTCCCATATCTCGCGAACGGATTGACCTAACCCAAAAATTCCGATTGCATCTGAAAGTAGAAACTCGCCCGATTACAACGGTATGTGTATTTTTTCCCTAGCCCATTCTGGTTAAGCGTTTGGTGCAGTAGAATTGCGAAAAATTTGTTGCCTCCTCAACCATTTCTTGGCTTCAAACTCCCATATCTGGCGAACGGTTGACCTAACCCAAAAATTCCTGTTGCATCTGAAAGTAGAAACTCGCCCGATTACAACGGTATGGGTATTTTTTCCCTAGCCCATTCTGGTTAAGCGTTTGGTGCAGCAGAATTGCGAAAAATTGTTTGCCTTCTCAACCATTTCTTGGCTTCAAACTCCCATATCTCGCGAACGGATTGACCTAACCCAAAAATTCCTGTAGCGTCTGAAAGTAGAAACTCGCCCGATTACAACGTTATGTGTATTTTTTCCATAGCCAACTCTGGTTAAGCGTTTGGCGTAGCAGAATTTCGAAAAATTTTGTGCCTTCTCAACCATTACTTGGCTTCAAACTCCCATATCTCGCGAACGGATTGACCTAACCCAAAAATAACGATTGCATCTGAAAGTAGAAACTCGCCCGATTACAACGGTATGTGTATTTTTTCCCTAGGCCATTCTGGTTAAATGTTTGGAGCAGCAGAATTGCGAATAATTTTTTGCCTTCTCAACCATTTCTTGGCTTCAAACTCCCATATCTCGCGAACGGATTGACCTAACCCAAAAATTTCTGTTGCATCTGAAAGTAGAAACCCGCTCGATTACAACGGTATGTGTATTTTTTCCCTAGGCCATTCTGGTTAAGCGTTTGGAGCAGCAGAATTGCGAAAAATTTTTTGCCTTCTCAACCATTTCTTGGCTTCAAACTCCCATATCTCGCGAACGGATTGACCTAACCCAAAAATTCCTGTAGCGTCTGAAAGTAGAAACTCGCCCGATTACAACGTTATGTGTATTTTTCCCTAGCCAATTCTGGTTAAGCGTTTGGCGTAGCAGAATTGCGAAAAATTTGATGTCTTCTCAACCATCTCTTAGCTTCAAACTCCCATATCTCGCGAAAGGATTGACCTAACCCAAAAATTCAAATTGCATCTCAAAGAAGAAACTCGCCCGATTACAACGGTATGCGTATTTTTTCCCTAGGCCATTCTGGTTAAGCGTTTGGAGCAGCAGAATTGCGAATAATTTTTTGCCTTCTCAACCATTTCTTGGCTTCAAACTCCCATATCTCGCAAACGGACTGACCTCACCCAAAAATTCCTATTGCATCTGAAAGTAGAAACTCGCCCGATTACAACGGTATGTATATTTTTTCCCTGGGCCGTTCTGGTTAAGCGTTTGGAGCAGCAGAATTGCGAAAAATTTGTTGTCTTCTCATCCATTTCTTAGCTTCAAACTCCCATATCTCGCGAACGGATTGACCTAACCCAAAAATTCCGATTGCATCTGAAAGTAGAAACTCGCCCGATTACAACGGTATGTGTATTTTTTCCCTAGCCCATTCTGGTTAAGCGTTTGGCGTAGCAGAATTGCGAAAAATTTGTTGTGTTCTCAACCATTTCTTAGCTTCAAACTCCCATATCTCGCAAACGGATTGACCTAACCCAAAAATTCCAATTGCATCTGAAAGAAGAAACTCGCCCGATTACAACGGTATGCGTATTTTTTCCCTAGGCCATTCTGGTTAAGCGTTTGGAGCAGCAGAATTGCGAATAATTTTTTGCCTTCTCAACCATTTCATGGCTTCAATCTCCCATATCTCGCAAACGGATTGACCACACACAAAAGTTCCTATTGCATCTGAAAGTAGAAACTCGCCCGATTACAACGGTATGTGTATTTTTTCCCTAGGCCATTCTGGTTAAGCGTTTGGAGCAGCAGAAGTGCGAAAAATTTGTTGTCTTCTCAACCTTTTCTTAGCTTCAAACTCCCATACCTCGCGAACTGATTGACCTGACCCAAAAATTCCGATTGCATCTGAAAGTAGAAACTCGCCCGATTACAACTGTATGTGTATTTTTTCCCTGGCCCATTCTGGTTGAGCGTTTGGTGCAGCATAATTGCGAAAAATTGTTCGCCTTCTCAACCATTTCTTGGCTTCATACTCCCATATCTCGCGAACGGATTGACCTAACCCAAAAATTCCTGTAGCGTCTGAAAGTAGAAACTCGCCCGATTACAACGGTATGTGTATATTTTCCCTAGGCCATTCTGGTTAAGCGTTTGGAGCAGCAGAATTGCGAAAAATTTTTTGCCTTCTCAACCATTTCTTGGCTTCAAACTCCCATATCTCGCGAACGGATTGACCTAACCCAAAAATTCCTGTAGCGTCTGAAAGTAGAAACTCGCCCGATTACAACGTTATGTGTATTTTTCCCTAGCCAATTCTGGTTAAGCGTTTGGCGTAGCAGAATTGCGAAAAATTTGATGTCTTCTCAACCATTTCTTAGCTTCAAACTCCCATATCTCGCGAACGGATTGACCTAACCCAAAAATTCCAATTGCATCTGAAAGAAGAAACTCGCCCGATTACAACGGTATGCGTATTTTTTCCCTAGGCCATTCTGGTCAAGCATTTGGAGCAGCAGAATTGCGAATAATTTTTTTCCTTCTCAACCATTTCTTGGCTTCAAACTCCCATATCTCGCAAACGGATTGACCTCACGCAAAAATTCCTGTAGCGTCTGAAAGTAGAAACTCGCCCGATAACAACGTTATGTGTATTTTTTCCCTAGCCAACTCTGGTTAAGCGTTTGGCGTAGCAGAATTTCGAAAAATTGTTTGCCTTCTCAACCATTTCTTGGCTTCAAACTCCCATATCTCGCGAACGGATTGACCTAACCCAAAAATTCCGATTGCCTCTGAAAGTAGAAACTCGCCCGATTACAACGGTATGTGTATTTTTTCCCTAGCCCATTCTGGTTAAGCGTTTGGTGCAGTAGAATTGCGAAAAATTTGGTGCCTCCTCAACCATTTCTTGGCTTCAAACTCCCATATCTCGCGAACGGTTGACCTAACCCAAAAATTCCTGTAGCGTCTGAAAGTAGAAACTCGCCCGATTACAACGTTATGTGTATTTTTCCCTAGCCAATTCTGGTTAAGCGTTTGGCGTAGCAGAATTGCGAAAAATTTTATGTCTTCTCAACCATTTCTTAGCTTCAAACTCCCATATCTCGCGAACGGATTGACCTAACCCAAAAATTCCAATTGCATCTGAAAGAAGAAACTCGCCCGATTACAACGGTATGCGTATTTTTTCCCTAGGCCATTCTGGTCAAGCATTTGGAGCAGCAGAATTGCGAATAATTTTTTGCTTTCTCAACCATTTCTTGGCTTCAAACTCCCATATCTCGCAAACGGATTGACCTCACCCAAAAATTCCTGTAGCGTCTGAAAGTAGAAACTCGCCCGATTACAACGTTATGTGTATTTTTTCCCTAGCCAACTCTGGTTAAGCGTTTGGCGTAGCAGAATTGCGAAAAATTTGTTGTCATCTCAACCATTTCTTAGCTTCAAACTCCCATATCTCGCGAACGGATTGACCACACCCAAAAATTCCTATTGCATCTGAAAGTAGAAACTCGCCCGATTACAACGTTATGTGTATTTTTTCCCTAGCCAACTCTGGTTAAGCGTTTGGCGTAGCAGAATTTCGAAAAATTTTTTGCCTTCTCAACCATTTCTTGGCTTCAAACTCCCATATCTCGCGAACGGATTGACCTAACCCAAAAATTCCGATTGCATCTGAAAGTAGAAACTCGCCCGATTACAACGGTATGTGTATTTTTTCCCTAGCCCATTCTGGTTAAGCGCTTGGTGCAGTAGAATTGCGAAAAATTTGTTGCCTCCTCAACCATTTCTTGGCTTCAAACTCCCATATCTCGCGAACGGTTGACCTAACCCAAAAATTCCTGTTGCATCTGAAAGTAGAAACTCGCCCGATTACAACGGTCTGTGTATATTTTCCCTAGGCCATTCTGGTTAAGCGTTTGGCGTAGCAGAATTGCGAAAAATTTGATGTCTTCTCAACCATTTCTTAGCTTCAAACTCCCATATCTCGCGAACGGATTGACCTAACCCAAAAATTCCAATTGCATCTCAAAGAAGAAACTCGCCCGATTACAACGGTATGCGTATTTTTTCCCTAGGCCATTCTGGTTAAGCGTTTGGAGCAGCAGAATTGCGAATCATTTTTTGCCTTCTCAACCATTTCTTGGCTTTAAACTCCCATATCTCCTGAAAGGATTGACCTAACCCAAAAATTCCTGTAGCGTCTGAAAGTAGAAACTCGCCCGATTACAACGTTATGTGTATTTTTTCCCTAGCCAACTCTGGTTAAGCGTTTGGCGAAACAGAATTTCGAAAAATTTGTGGCCTTCTCAACCATTTCTTGGCTTCAAACTCCCATTTCTCGCGAACGGATTGACCTAACCCAAATATTCCAATTGCATCTGAATGTAGAAACTCGCCCGATTTCAACGGTTTGTGTATTTTTTCCCTAGGCCATTCTGGTTAAGCGTTTGGAGCAGCAGAATTGCGAATAATTTTTTGCCTTCTCAACCATTTCTTGGCTTCAAACTCCCATATCTCGCGAACGGATTGACCTAACCCAAAAACTCCTGTAGCGTCTGAAAGTAGAAACTCGCCGGATTACAACGTTATGTGTATTTTTTCCCTAGCCAATTCTGGTTAAGCGTTTGGCGTAGCAGAATTGCGAAAAATTTTTTGCCCTCTCAACCATTTCCTGGCTTCAAACTCCCATTTCTCGCGAACGGATTGACCTAACCCAAAAATTCCTGTTGCATCTGAAAGTAGAAACTCGCCCGATTAGAACGGTATGTGTATTTTTTCCCTAGGCCATTCTGGTTAAATGTTTGGAGCAGCAGAGTTGCGAATAATTTGTTGCCTCCTCAACCATTTCTTGTCTTCAAACTCCCATATCTGGCGAACGGTTGACCTAACCCAAAAATTCCTGTTGCATCTGAAAGTAGAAACTCGCCCGATTACAACGGTATGTGTATTTTTTCCCTAGGCCATTCTGGTTAAGCGTTTGGAGCAGCAGAATTGCGAAAAATTTTTTGCCTTCTCAACCATTTCTTGGCTTCAATCTCCCATATCTCGCGAACGGATTGACCTAACCCAAATATTCCAGTAGCGTCTGAAAGTAGAAACTCGCCCGATTACAACGTTATGTGTATTTTTTCCCTAACCAATTCTGGTTAAGCGCTTGTTGCAGTAGAATTGCGAAAAATTTGTTGCCTCCTCAACCATTTCTTGGCTTCAAACTCCCATATCTCGCGAACGGTTGACCTAACCCAAAAATTCCTGTTGCATCTGAAAGTAGACTTCGCCCGATTACAACGGTATGTGTATATTTTCCCTAGCCCATTCTGGTTAAGCGTTTGGTGCAGTAGAATTGCGAAAAATTTGTTGCCTCCTCAACCATTTCTTGGCTTCAAACTCCCATATCTCGCGAACTGATTGACCTGACCCAAAAATTCCGATTGCATCTGAAAATAGAAACTCGCCCGATTACAACTGTATGTGTGTTTTTTCCCTGGCCCATTCTGGTTGAGCGTTTGGTGCAGCATAATTGCGAAAAATTGTTCGCCTTCTCAACCATTTCTTGGCTTCAAACTCCCATATCTCGCGAACGGATTGAACTAACCCAAAAATTCCTGTAGCGCCTGAAAGTAGAAACTCGCCCGATTACAACGTTATGTGTATTTTTTCCCTAGCCAACTCTGGTTAAGCGTTTGGCGTAGCAGAATGTCGAAAAATTGTTTGCCTTCTCAACCATTTCTTGGCTTCAAACTCCCATATCTCGCGAACGGATTGACCTAACCCAAAAATTCCAACTGCATCTGAAAGTAGAAACTCGCCCGATTACAACGGTATGTGTATTTTTTCCCTAGCCCATTCTGGTTAAGCGCTTGGTGCAGTAGAATTGCGAAAAATTTGTTGCCTCCTCAACCATTTCTTGGCTTCAAACTCCCATATCTCGCGAACGGTTGACCTAACCCAAAAATTCCTGTTGCATCTGAAAGTAGACTTCGCCCGATTACAACGGTATGTGTATATTTTCCCTACGCCATTCTGGTTAAGCGTTTGGAGCAGCAGAATTGCGAAAAATTTTTTGCCTTCTCAACCATTTCTTGGCTTCAAACTCCCATATCTCGCGAACGGATTGACCTAACCCAAAAATTCCTGTAGCGTCTGAAAGTAGAAACTCGCCCGATTACAACGTTATGTGTATTTTTCCCTAGCCAATTCTGGTTAAGCGTTTGGCGTAGCAGAATTGCGAAAAATTTGATGTCTTCTCAACCATTTCTTAGATTCAAACTCCCATATCTCGCGAACGAATTGACCTAACCCAAAAATTCCAATTGCATCTGAAAGAAGAAACTCGCCCGATTACAACGGTATGCGTATTTTTTCCCTAGGCCATTCTGGTCAAGCATTTGGAGCAGCAGAATTGCGAATAATTTTTTTCCTTCTCAACCATTTCTTGGCTTCAAACTCCCATATCTCGCAAACGGATTGACCTCACGCAAAAATTCCTGTAGCGTCTGAAATTAGAAACTCGCCCGATAACAACGTTATGTGTATTTTTTCCCTAGCCAACTCTGGTTAAGCGTTTGGCGTAGCAGAATTTCGAAAAATTGTTTGCCTTCTCAACCATTTCTTGGCTTCAAACTCCCATATCTCGCGAACGGATTGACCTAACCCAAAAATTCCGATTGCCTCTGAAAGTAGAAACTCGCCCGATTACAACGGTATGTGTATTTTTTCCCTAGCCCATTCTGGTTAAGCGTTTGGTGCAGTAGAATTGCGAAAAATTTGTTGCCTCCTCAACCATTTCTTGGCTTCAAACTCCCATATCTCGCGAACGGTTGACCTAACCCAAAAATTCCAATTGCATCTCAAAGAAGAAACTCGCCCGATTACAACGGTATGCGTATTTTTTCCCTAGGCCATTCTGGTTAAGCGTTTGGAGCAGCAGAATTGCGAATAATTTTTTGCCTTCTCAACCATTTCTTGGCTTTAAACTCCCATATCTCCTGAACGGATTGACCTAACCCAAAAATTCCTGTAGCGTCTGAAAGTAGAAACTCGCCCGATTACAACGTTATGTGTATTTTTTCCCTAGCCAACTCTGGTTAAGTGTTTGGCGAAACAGAATTTCGAAAAATTTTTGGCCTTCTCAACCATTTCTTGGCTTCAAACTCCCATTTCTCGCGAACGGATTGACCTAACCCAAATATTCCAATTGCATCTGAATGTAGAAACTCGCCCGATTTCAACGGTTTGTGTATTTTTTCCCTAGGCCATTCTGGTTAAGCGTTTGGAGCAGCAGAATTGCGAATAATTTTTTGCCTTCTCAACCATTTCTTGGCTTCAAACTCCCATATCTCGCGAACGGATTGACCTAACCCAAAAACTCCTGTAGCGTCTGAAAGTAGAAACTCGCCGGATTACAACGTTATGTGTATTTTTTCCCTAGCCAATTCTGGTTAAGCGTTTGGCGTAGCAGAATTGCGAAAAATTTTTTGCCCTCTCAACCATTTCCTGGCTTCAAACTCCCATTTCTCGCGAACGGATTGACCTAACCCAAAAATTCCTGTTGCATCTGAAAGTAGAAACTCGCCCGATTAGAACGGTATGTGTATTTTTTCCCTAGGCCATTCTGGTTAAATGTTTGGAGCAGCAGAGTTGCGAATAATTTGTTGCCTCCTCAACCATTTCTTGTCTTCAAACTCCCATATCTGGCGAACGGTTGACCTAACCCAAAAATTCCTGTTGCATCTGAAAGTAGAAACTCGCCCGATTACAACGGTATGTGTATTTTTTCCCTAGGCCATTCTGGTTAAGCGTTTGGAGCAGCAGAATTGCGAAAAATTTTTTGCCTTCTCAACCATTTCTTGGCTTCAAACTCCCATATCTCGCGAACGGATTGACCTAACCCAAATATTCCTGTAGCGTCTGAAAGTAGAAACTCGCCCGATTACAACGTTATGTGTATTTTTTCCCTAACCAATTCTGGTTAAGCGCTTGTTGCAGTAGAATTGCGAAAAATTTGTTGCCTCCTCAACCATTTCTTGGCTTCAAACTCCCATATCTCGCGAACGGTTGACCTAACCCAAAAATTCCTGTTGCATCTGAAAGTAGACTTCGCCCGATTACAACGGTATGTGTATATTTTCCCTAGCCCATTCTGGTTAAGCGTTTGGTGCAGTAGAATTGCGAAAAATTTGTTGCCTCCTCAACCATTTCTTGGCTTCAAACTCCCATATCTCGCGAACGGTTGACCTAACCCAAAAATTCCTGTTGCATCTGAAAGCAGAAACTCGCCCGATTATAACGGTATGTGTATTTTTTCCCTAGCCCATTTTGGTTAAGCGCTTGGTGCAGTAGAATTGCGAAAAATTTGTTGCCTCCTCAACCATTTCTGGGCTTCAAACTCCCATATCTCGCGAACGGTTGACCTAACCCAAAAATTCCTGTTGCATCTGAAAGTAGACTTCGCCCGATTACAGCGGTATGTGTATATTTTCCCTAGGCCATTCTGGTTAAGCGTTTGGAGCAGCAGAATTGCGAAAAATTTTTTGCCTTCTCAACCATTTCTTGGCTTCAAGCTCCCATATCTCGCAAACGGATTGACCTCACCCAAAAATTCGTGTAGCGTCTGAAAGTAGAAACTCGCCCGATTACAACGTTATGTGTATTTTTTCCCTAGCCAACTCTGGTTAAGCGTTTGGCGTAGCAGAATTGCGAAAAATTTGTTGTTATCTCAACCATTTCTTAGCTTCAAACTCCCATATCTCGCAAACGGATTGACCTAACCCAAAAATTCCAATTGCATCTGAAAGAAGAAACTCGCCCGATTACAACGGTATGTGTATTTTTTCCCTAGGCCATTCTGATTAAGCGTTTGGAGCAGCAGAATTGCGAATAATTTTTTGCCTTCTCAACCATTTCTTGGCTTCAACCTCCCATATCTCGCAAACGGATTGACCACACCCAAAAATTCCTATTGCATCTGAAAGTAGAAACTCGCCCGATTACAACGTTATGTGTATTTTTTCCCTAGCCAACTCTGGTTAAGCGTTTGGCGTAGCAGAATTTCGAAAAATTTTTTGCCTTCTCAACCATTTCTTGGCTTCAAACTCCCATATCTCGCGAACGGATTGACCTAACCCAAAAATTCCGATTGCATCTGAAAGTAGAAACTCGCCCGATTACAACGGTATGTGTATTTTTTCCCTAGCCCATTCTGGTTAAGCGCTTGGTGCAGTAGAATTGCGAAAAATTTGTTGCCTCCTCAACCATTTCTTGGCTTCAATCTCCCATATCTCGCGAACGGTTGACCTAACCCAAAAATTCCTGTTGCATCTGAAAGTAGAAACTCGCCCGATTTCAACGGTATGTGTATTTTTTCCCTAGCCCATTCTGGTTAAGCGTTTGGTGCAGTAGAATTGCGAAAAATTTGTTGCCTCCTCAACCATTTCTTGGCTTCAAACTCCCATATCTCGCGAACGGTTGACCTAACCCAAAAATTCCTGTTGCATCTGAAAGTAGAAACTCGCCCGATTAGAACGGTATGTGTATATTTTCCCTAGGCCATTCTGGTTAAGCGTTTGGAGCAGCAGAATTGCGAAAAATTTTTTGCCTTCTCAACCATTTCTTGGCTTCAAACTCCCATATCTCGCGAACGGATTGACCTAACACAAAAATTCCTGTAGCGTCTGAAAGTAGAAACTCGCCCGATTACAACGTTATGTGTATTTTTCCCTAGCCAATTCTGGTTAAGCGTTTGGCGTAGCAGAATTGCGAAAAATTTGTTGTTATCTCAACCATTTCTTAGCTTCAAACTCCCATATCTCGCAAACGGATTGACCTAACCCAAAAATTCCAATTGCATCTGAAAGAAGAAACTCGCCCGATTACAACGGTATGTGTATTTTTTCCCTAGGCCATTCTGATTAAGCGTTTGGAGCAGCAGAATTGCGAATAATTTTTTGCCTTCTCAACCATTTCTTGGCTTCAACCTCCCATATCTCGCAAACGGATTGACCACACCCAAAAATTCCTATTGCATCTGAAAGTAGAAACTCGCCCGATTACAACGTTATGTGTATTTTTTCCCTAGCCAACTCTGGTTAAGCGTTTGGCGTAGCAGAATTTCGAAAAATTTTTTGCCTTCTCAACCATTTCTTGGCTTCAAACTCCCATATCTCGCGAACGGATTGACCTAACCCAAAAATTCCGATTGCATCTGAAAGTAGAAACTCGCCCGATTACAACGGTATGTGTATTTTTTCCCTAGCCCATTCTGGTTAAGCGCTTGGTGCAGTAGAATTGCGAAAAATTTTTTGCCTTCTCAACCATTTCTTGGCTTCAAACTCCCATATCTCGCGAACGGATTGACCTAACACAAAAATTCCTGTAGCGTCTGAAAGTAGAAACTCGCCCGATTACAACGTTATGTGTATTTTTCCCTAGCCAATTCTGGTTAAGCGTTTGGCGTAGCAGAATTGCGAAAAATTTGTTGTTATCTCAACCATTTCTTAGCTTCAAACTCCCATATCTCGCAAACGGATTGACCTAACCCAAAAATTCCAATTGCATCTGAAAGAAGAAACTCGCCCGATTACAACGGTATGTGTATTTTTTCCCTAGGCCATTCTGATTAAGCGTTTGGAGCAGCAGAATTGCGAATAATTTTTTGCCTTCTCAACCATTTCTTGGCTTCAACCTCCCATATCTCGCAAACGGATTGACCACACCCAAAAATTCCTATTGCATCTGAAAGTAGAAACTCGCCCGATTACAACGTTATGTGTATTTTTTCCCTAGCCAACTCTGGTTAAGCGTTTGGCGTAGCAGAATTTCGAAAAATTTTTTGCCTTCTCAACCATTTCTTGGCTTCAAACTCCCATATCTCGCGAACGGATTGACCTAACCCAAAAATTCCGATTGCATCTGAAAGTAGAAACTCGCCCGATTACAACGGTATGTGTATTTTTTCCCTAGCCCATTCTGGTTAAGCGCTTGGTGCAGTAGAATTGCGAAAAATTTGTTGCCTCCTCAACCATTTCTTGGCTTCAATCTCCCATATCTCGCGAACGGTTGACCTAACCCAAAAATTCCTGTTGCATCTGAAAGTAGAAACTCGCCCGATTTCAACGGTATGTGTATTTTTTCCCTAGCCCATTCTGGTTAAGCGCTTGGTGCAGTAGAATTGCGAAAAATTTGTTGCCTCCTCAACCATTTCTTGGCTTCAATCTCCCATATCTCGCGAACGGTTGACCTAACCCAAAAATTCCTGTTGCATCTGAAAGTAGAAACTCGCCCGATTTCAACGGTATGTGTATTTTTTCCCTAGCCCATTCTGGTTAAGCGTTTGGTGCAGTAGAATTGCGAAAAATTTGTTGCCTCCTCAACCATTTCTTGGCTTCAAACTCCCATATCTCGCGAACGGTTGACCTAACCCAAAAATTCCTGTTGCATCTGAAAGTAGAAACTCGCCCGATTAGAACGGTATGTGTATATTTTCCCTAGGCCATTCTGGTTAAGCGTTTGGAGCAGCAGAATTGCGAAAAATTTTTTGCCTTCTCAACCATTTCTTGGCTTCAAACTCCCATATCTCGCGAACGGATTGACCTAACACAAAAATTCCTGTAGCGTCTGAAAGTAGAAACTCGCCCGATTACAACGTTATGTGTATTTTTCCCTAGCCAATTCTGGTTAAGCGTTTGGCGTAGCAGAATTGCGAAAAATTTGTTGTTATCTCAACCATTTCTTAGCTTCAAAGTCCCATATCTCGCAAACGGATTGACCTAACCCAAAAATTCCAATTGCATCTGAAAGAAGAAACTCGCCCGATTACAACGGTATGTGTATTTTTTCCCTAGGCCATTCTGATTAAGCGTTTGGAGCAGCAGAATTGCGAATAATTTTTTGCCTTCTCAACCATTTCTTGGCTTCAACCTCCCATATCTCGCAAACGGATTGACCACACCCAAAAATTCCTATTGCATCTGAAAGTAGAAACTCGCCCGATTACAACGTTATGTGTATTTTTTCCCTAGCCAACTCTGGTTAAGCGTTTGGCGTAGCAGAATTTCGAAAAATTTTTTGCCTTCTCAACCATTTCTTGGCTTCAAACTCCCATATCTCGCGAACGGATTGACCTAACCCAAAAATTCCGATTGCATCTGAAAGTAGAAACTCGCCCGATTACAACGGTATGTGTATTTTTTCCCTAGCCCATTCTGGTTAAGCGCTTGGTGCAGTAGAATTGCGAAAAATTTGTTGCCTCCTCAACCATTTCTTGGCTTCAATCTCCCATATCTCGCGAACGGTTGACCTAACCCAAAAATTCCTGTTGCATCTGAAAGTAGAAACTCGCCCGATTTCAACGGTATGTGTATTTTTTCCCTAGCCCATTCTGGTTAAGCGTTTGGTGCAGTAGAATTGCGAAAAATTTGTTGCCTCCTCAACCATTTCTTGGCTTCAAACTCCCATATCTCGCGAACGGTTGACCTAACCCAAAAATTCCTGTTGCATCTGAAAGTAGAAACTCGCCCGATTAGAACGGTATGTGTATATTTTCCCTAGGCCATTCTGGTTAAGCGTTTGGAGCAGCAGAATTGCGAAAAATTTTTTGCCTTCTCAACCATTTCTTTGCTTCAAACTCCCATATCTCGCAAACGGATTGACCTCAACCAAAAATTCCTGTAGCGTCTGAAAGTAGAAACTCGCCCGATTACAACGTTATGTGTATTTTTCCCTAGCCAATTCTGGTTAAGCGTTTGGCGTAGCAGAATTGCGAAAAATTTGATGTCTTCTCAACCATCTCTTAGCTTCAAACTCCCATATCTCGCGAACGGATTGACCTAACCCAAAAATTCAAATTGCATCTCAAAGAAGAAACTCGCCCGATTACAACGGTATGCGTATTTTTTCCCTAGGCCATTCTGGTTAAGCGTTTGGAGCAGCAGAATTGCGAATAATTTTTTGCCTTCTCAACCATTTCTTTGCTTCAAACTCCCATATCTCGCAAACGGATTGACCTCAACCAAAAATTCCTGTAGCGTCTGAAAGTAGAAACTCGCCCGATTACAACGTTATGTGTATTTTTTCCCTAGCCAACTCTGGTTAAGCGTTTGGCGTAGCAGAATTGCGAAAAATTTGTTGTCATCTCAACCATTTCTTAGCTTCAAACTCCCATATCTCGCGAACGGATTGACCTAACCCAAAAATTCCAATTGCATCTGAAAGAAGAAACTCGCCCGATTACAACGGTATGTGTATTTTTTCCCTAGGCCATTCTGATTAAGCGTTTGGAGCAGCAGAATTGCGAATAATTTTTTGCCTTCTCAACCATTTCTTGGCTTCAAACTCCCATATCTCGCAAACGGATTGACCACACCCAAAAATTCCTATTGCATCTGAAAGTAGAAACTCGCCCGATTACAACGTTATGTGTATTTTTTCCCTAGCCAACTCTGGTTAAGCGTTTGGCGTAGCAGAATTTCGAAAAATTTGTTGTCTTCTCAACCATTTCTTAGCTTCAAACTCCCATATCTCGCGAACTGATTGACCTGACCCAAAAATTCCGATTGCATCTGAAAGTAGAAACTCGCCCGATTACAACTGTATGTGTATTTTTTCCCTGGCCCATTCTGGTTGAGCGTTTGGTGCAGCATAATTGCGAAAAATTGTTCGCCTTCTCAACCATTTCTTGGCTTCAAACTCCCATATCTCGCGAACGGATTGACCTAACCCAAAAATTCCTGTAGCGTCTGAAAGTAGAAACTCGCCCGATTACAGCGTTATGTGTATTTTTTCCCTAGCCAACTCTGGTTAAGCGTCTGGCGTAGCAGAATTTCGAAAAATTGTTTGCCTTCTCAACCATTTCTTGGCTTCAAACCTCCATATCTCGCTAACGGATTGACCTAACCCAAAAATTCCGACTGCATCTGAAAGTAGAAACTCGCCCGATTACAACGGTATGTGTATTTTTTCCCTAGCCCATTCTGGTTAAGCGTTTGGTGCAGTAGAATTGCGAAAAATTTGTTGCCTCCTCAACCATTTCTTGGCTTCAAACTCCCATATCTCGCGAACGGTTGACCTAACCCAAAAATTCCTGTTGCATCTGAAAGCAGAAACTCGCCCGATTATAACGGTATGTGTATTTTTTCCCTAGCCCATTCTGGTTAAGCGCTTGGTGCAGTAGAATTGCGAAAAATTTGTTGCCTCCTCAACCATTTCTTGGCTTCAAACTCCCATATCTCGCGAACGGTTGACCTAACCCAAAAATTCCTGTTGCATCTGAAAGTAGACTTCGCCCGATTACAACGGTATGTGTATATTTTCCCTAGGCCATTCTGGTTAAGCGTTTGGAGCAGCAGAATTGCGAAAAATTTTTTGCCTTCTCAACCATTTCTTGGCTTCAAACTCCCATATCTCGCGAACGGATTGACCTAACCCAAAAATTCCTGTAGCGTCTGAAAGTAGAAACTCGCCCGATTACAACGTTATGTGTATTTTTCCCTAGCCAATTCTGGTTAAGCGTTTGGCGTAGCAGAATTGCGAAAAATTTGATGTCTTCTCAACCATTTCTTAGCTTCAAACTCCCATATCTCGCGAACGGATTGACCTAACCCAAAAATTCCAATTGCATCTGAAAGAAGAAACTCGCCCGATTACAACGGTATGCGTATTTTTTCCCTAGGCCATTCTGGTCAAGCATTTGGAGCAGCAGAATTGCGAATAATTTTTTTCCTTCTCAACCATTTCTTGGCTTCAAACTCCCATATCTCGCAAACGGATTGACTTCACGCAAAAATTCCTGAAGCGTCTGAAAGTAGAAACTCGCCCGATAACAACGTTATGTGTATTTTTTCCCTAGCCAACTCTGGTTAAGCGTTTGGCGTAGCAGAATTTCGAAAAATTGTTTGCCTTCTCAACCATTTCTTGGCTTCAAACTCCCATATCTCGCGAACGGATTGACCTAACCCAAAAATTCCGATTGCCTCTGAAAGTAGAAACTCGCCCGATTACAACGGTATGTG
Organism: Ptiloglossa arizonensis; assembly: GCF_051014685.1. Taxonomy (NCBI): domain Eukaryota; kingdom Metazoa; phylum Arthropoda; class Insecta; order Hymenoptera; family Colletidae; genus Ptiloglossa; species Ptiloglossa arizonensis. Next base: position 53,033 of record NW_027479200.1, on the reverse strand, counting down.
TATTTTTTCCCTAGCCCATTCTGGTTAAGCGTTTGGTGCAGTAGAATTGCGAAAAATTTGTTGCCTCCTCAACCATTTCTTGGCTTCAAACTCCCATATCTCGCGAACGGTTGACCTCAGCCAAAAATTCCTGTAGCGTCTGAAAGTAGAAACTCGCCCGATTACAACGTTATGTGTATTTTTTCCCTAGCCAACTCTGGTTAAGCGTTTGGCGTAGCAGAATTGCGAAAAATTTGTTGTCATCTCAACCATTTCTTAGCTTCAAACTCCCATATCTCGCGAACGGATTGACCTAACCCAAAAATTCCAATTGCATCTGAAAGAAGAAACTCGCCCGATTACAACGGTATGTGTATTTTTTCCCTAGGCCATTCTGATTAAGCGTTTGGAGCAGCAGAATTGCGAATAATTTTTTGCCTTCTCAACCATTTCTTGGCTTCAAACTCCCATATCTCGCAAACGGATTGACCACACCCAAAAATTCCTCTTGCATCTAAAAGTAGAAACTCGCCCGATTACAACGTTATGTGTATTTTTTCCCTAGCCAACTCTGGTTAAGCGTTTGGCGTAGCAGAATTTCGAAAAATTTTTTGCCTTCTCAACCATTTCTTGGCTTCAAACTCCCATATCTCGCGAACGGATTGACCTAACCCAAAAATTCCAATTGCATCTGAAAGAAGAAACTCGCCCGATTACAACGGTATGTGTATTTTTTCCCTAGCCAACTCTGGTTAAGCGTTTGGCGTAGCAGAATTGCGAATAATTTTTTGCCTTCTCAACCATTTCTTGGCTTCAAACTCCCATATCTCGCGAACGGTTGACCTAACCCAAAAATTCCTGTTGCATCTGAAAGTAGAAACTCGCCCGATTACAACGGTCTGTGTATATTTTCCCTAGGCCATTCTGGTTAAGCGTTTGGCGTAGCAGAATTGCGAAAAATTTGATGTCTTCTCAACCATTTCTTAGCTTCAAACTCCCATATCTCGCGAACGTTTTGACCTAACCCAAAAATTCCAATTGCATCTCAAAGAAGAAACTCGCCCGATTACAACGGTATGCGTATTTTTTCCCTAGGTCATTCTGGTTAAGCGTTTGGAGCAGCAGAATTGCGAATAATTTTTTGCCTTCTCAACCATCTCTTGGCTTTAAACTCCCATATCTCCTGAACGGATTGACCTAACCCAAAAATTCCTGTAGCGTCTGAAAGTAGAAACTCGCCCGATTACAACGTTATGTGTATTTTTTCCCTAGCCAACTCTGGTTAAGCGTTTGGCGAAACAGAATTTCGAAAAATTTTTGGCCTTCTCAACCATTTCTTGGCTTCAAACTCCCATTTCTCGCGAACGGATTGACCTAACCCAAATATTCCAATTGCATCTGAATGTAGAAACTCGCCCGATTTCAACGGTTTGTGTATTTTTTCCCTAGGCCATTCTGGTTAAGCGTTTGGAGCAGCAGAATTGCGAATAATTTTTTGCCTTCTCAACCATTTCTTGGCTTCAAACTCCCATATCTCGCGAACGGATTGACCTAACCCAAAAACTCCTGTAGCGTCTGAAAGTAGAAACTCGCCGGATTACAACGTTATGTGTATTTTTTCCCTAGCCAATTCTGGTTAAGCGTTTGGCGTAGCAGAATTGCGAAAAATTTGTTGTCATCTCAACCATTTCTTAGCTTCAAACTCCCATATCTCGCGAACGGATTGACCTAACCCAAAAATTCCAATTGCATCTGAAAGAAGAAACTCGCCCGATTACAACGGTATGTGTATTTTTTCCCTAGGCCATTCTGATTAAGCGTTTGGAGCAGCAGAATTGCGAATAATTTTTTGCCTTCTCAACCATTTCTTGGCTTCAAACTCCCATATCTCGCAAACGGATTGACCACACCCAAAAATTCCTCTTGCATTTAAAAGTAGAAACTCGCCCGATTACAACGTTATGTGTATTTTTTCCCTAGCCAACTCTGGTTAAGCGTTTGGCGTAGCAGAATTTCGAAAAATTTTTTGCCTTCTCAACCATTTCTTGGCTTCAAGCTCCCATATCTCGCGAACGGATTGACCTAACCCAAAAATTCCAATTGCATCTGAAAGAAGAAACTCGCCCGATTACAACGGTATGTGTATTTTTTCCCTAGCCAACTCTGGTTAAGCGTTTGGCGTAGCAGAATTGCGAATAATTTTTTGCCTTCTCAACCATTTCTTGGCTTCAAACTCCCATATCTCGCGAACGGTTGACCTAACCCAAAAATTCCTGTTGCATCTGAAAGTAGAAACTCGCCCGATTACAACGGTCTGTGTATATTTTCCCTAGGCCATTCTGGTTAAGCGTTTGGCGTAGCAGAATTGCGAAAAATTTTTTGCCTTCTCAACCATTTCTTGGCTTCAAACTCCCATTTCTCGCGAACGGATTGACCTAACCCAAATATTCCAATTGCATCTGAATGTAGAAACTCGCCCGATTTCAACGGTTTGTGTATTTTTTCCCTAGGCAATTCTGGTTAAGCGTTTGGAGCAGCAGAATTGCGAATAATTTTTTGCCTTCTCAACCATTTCTTGGCTTCAAACTCCCATATCTCGCGAACGGATTGACCTAACCCAAAAACTCCTGTAGCGTCTGAAAGTAGAAACTCGCCGGATTACAACGTTATGTGTATTTTTTCCCTAGCCAATTCTGGTTAAGCGTTTGGCGTAGCAGAATTGCGAAAAATTTTTTGCCGTCTCAACCATTTCCTGGCTTCAAACTCCCATTTCTCGCGAACGGATTGACCTAACCCAAAAATTCCTGTTGCATCTGAAAGTAGAAACTCGCCCGATTACAACGTTATGTGTATTTTTTCCCTAACCAATTCTGGTTAAGCGCTTGGTGCAGTAGAATTGCGAAAAATTTGTTGCCTCCTCAACCATTTCTTGGCTTCAAACTCCCATATCTCGCGAACGGTTGACCTAACCCAAAAATTCCTGTTGCATCTGAAAGTAGACTTCGCCCGATTACAACGGTATGTGTATATTTTCCCTAGCCCATTCTGGTTAAGCGTTTGGTGCAGTAGAATTGCGAAAAATTTGTTGCCTCCTCAACCATTTCTTGGCTTCAAACTCCCATATCTCGCGAACGGTTGACCTAACCCAAAAATTCCTGTTGCATCTGAAAGCAGAAACTCGCCCGATTATAACGTTATGTGTATTTTTTCCCTAGCCCATTCTGGTTAAGCGCTTGGTGCAGTAGAATTGCGAAAAATTTGTTGCCTCCTCAACCATTTCTTGGCTTCAAACTCCCATATCTCGCGAACGGTTGACCTCACCCAAAAATTCCTGTAGCGTCTGAAAGTAGAAACTCGCCCGATTACAACGTTATGTGTATTTTTTCCCTAGCCAACTGTGGTTAAGCGTTTGGCGTAGCAGAATTTCGAAAAATTGTTTGCCTTCTCAACCATTTCTTGGCTTCAAACTCCCATATCTCGCGAACGGATTGACCTAACCCAAAAATTCCGATTGCCTCTGAAAGTAGAAACTCGCCCGATTACAACGGTATGTGTATTTTTTCCCTAGCCCATTCTGGTTAAGCGTTTGGTGCAGTAGAATTGCGAAAAATTTGTTGCCTCCTCAACCATTTCTTGGCTTCAAACTCCCATATCTCGCGAACGGTTGACCTCACCCAAAAATTCCTGTAGCGTCCGAAAGTAGAAACTCGCCCGATTACAACGTTATGTGTATTTTTTCCCTAGCCAACTCTGGTTAAGCGTTTGGCGTAGCAGAATTGCGAAAAATTTGTTGTCATCTCAACCATTTCTTAGCTTCAAACTCCCATATCTCGCGAACGGATTGACCTAACCCAAAAATTCCAATTGCATCTGAAAGAAGAAACTCGCCCGATTACAACGGTATGTGTATTTTTTCCCTAGCCAACTCTGGTTAAGCGTTTGGCGTAGCAGAATTGCGAATAATTTTTTGCCTTCTCAACCATTTCTTGGCTTCAAACTCCCATATCTCGCGAACGGTTGACCTAACCCAAAAATTCCTGTTGCATCTGAAAGTAGAAACTCGCCCGATTACAACGGTCTGTGTATATTTTCCCTAGGCCATTCTGGTTAAGCGTTTGGCGTAGCAGAATTGCGAAAAATTTGATGTCTTCTCAACCATTTCTTAGCTTCAAACTCCCATATCTCGCGAACGGATTGACCTAACCCAAAAATTCCAATTGCATCTCAAAGAAGAAACTCGCCCGATTACAACGGTATGCGTATTTTTTCCCTAGGCCATTCTGGTTAAGCGTTTGGAGCAGCAGAATTGCGAATAATTTTTTGCCTTCTCAACCATTTCTTGGCTTCAAACTCCCATATCTCGCGAACGGATTGACCTAACCCAAAAACTCCTGTAGCGTCTGAAAGTAGAAACTCGCCGGATTACAACGTTATGTGTATTTTTTCCCTAGCCAATTCTGGTTAAGCGTTTGGCGTAGCAGAATTGCGAAAAATTTGTTGTCATCTCAACCATTTCTTAGCTTCAAACTCCCATATCTCGCGAACGGATTGACCTAACCCAAAAATTCCAATTGCATCTGAAAGAAGAAACTCGCCCGATTACAACGGTATGTGTATTTTTTCCCTAGGCCATTCTGATTAAGCGTTTGGAGCAGCAGAATTGCGAATAATTTTTTGCCTTCTCAACCATTTCTTGGCTTCAAACTCCCATATCTCGCAAACGGATTGACCACACCCAAAAATTCCTCTTGCATTTAAAAGTAGAAACTCGCCCGATTACAACGTTATGTGTATTTTTTCCCTAGTCAACTCTGGTTAAGCATTTGGCGTAGCAGAATTTCGAAAAATTTTTTGCCTTCTCAACCATTTCTTGGCTTCAAACTCCCATATCTCGCGAACGGATTGACCTAACCCAAAAATTCCAATTGCATCTGAAAGAAGAAACTCGCCCGATTACAACGGTATGTGTATTTTTTCCCTAGCCAACTCTGGTTAAGCGTTTGGCGTAGCAGAATTGCGAATAATTTTTTGCCTTCTCAACCATTTCTTGGCTTCAAACTCCCATATCTCGCGAACGGTTGACCTAACCCAAAAATTCCTGTTGCATCTGAAAGTAGAAACTCGCCCGATTACAACGGTCTGTGTATATTTTCCCTAGGCCATTCTGGTTAAGCGTTTGGCGTAGCAGAATTGCGAAAAATTTGATGTCTTCTCAACCATTTCTTAGCTTCAAACTCCCATATCTCGCGAACGGATTGACCTAACCCAAAAATTCCAATTGCATCTCAAAGAAGAAACTCGCCCGATTACAACGGTATGCGTATTTTTTCCCTAGGCCATTCTGGTTAAGCGTTTGGAGCAGCAAAATTGCGAATAATTTTTTGCCTTCTCAACCATCTCTTGGCTTTAAACTCCCATATCTCCTGAACGGATTGACCTAACCCAAAAATTCCTGTAGCGTCTGAAAGTAGAAACTCGCCCGATTACAACGTTATGTGTATTTTTTCCCTAGCCAACTCTGGTTAAGCGTTTGGCGAAACAGAATTTCGAAAAATTTTTGGCCTTCTCAACCATTTCTTGGCTTCAAACTCCCATTTCTCGCGAACGGATTGACCTAACCCAAATATTCCAATTGCATCTGAATGTAGAAACTCGCCCGATTTCAACGGTTTGTGTATTTTTTCCCTAGGCAATTCTGGTTAAGCGTTTGGAGCAGCAGAATTGCGAATAATTTTTTGCCTTCTCAACCATTTCTTGGCTTCAAACTCCCATATCTCGCGAACGGATTGACCTAACCCAAAAACTCCTGTAGCGTCTGAAAGTAGAAACTCGCCGGATTACAACGTTATGTGTATTTTTTCCCTAGCCAATTCTGGTTAAGCGTTTGGCGTAGCAGAATTGCGAAAAATTTTTTGCCCTCTCAACCATTTCCTGGCTTCAAACTCCCATTTCTCGCGAACGGATTGACCTAACCCAAAAATTCCTGTTGCATCTGAAAGTAGAAACTCGCCCGATTAGAACGGTATGTGTATTTTTTCCCTAGGCCATTCTGGTTAAATGTTTGGAGCAGCAGAATTGCGAATAATTTGTTGCCTCCTCAACCATTTCTTGTCTTCAAACTCCCATATCTGGCGAACGGTTGACCTAACCCAAAAATTCCTGTTGCATCTGAAAGTAGAAACTCGCCCGATTACAACGGTATGTGTATTTTTTCCCTAGGCCATTCTGGTTAAGCGTTTGGAGCAGCAGAATTGCGAAAAATTTTTTGCCTTCTCAACCATTTCTTGGCTTCAAACTCCCATATCTCGCGAACGGATTGACCTAACCCAAATATTCCTGTAGCGTCTGAAAGTAGAAACTCGCCCGATTACAACGTTATGTGTATTTTTTCCCTAACCAATTCTGGTTAAGCGCTTGGTGCAGTAGAATTGCGAAAAATTTGTTGCCTCCTCAACCATTTCTTGGCTTCAAACTCCCATATCTCGCGAACGGTTGACCTAACCCAAAAATTCCTGTTGCATCTGAAAGTAGACTTCGCCCGATTACAACGGTATGTGTATATTTTCCCTAGCCCATTCTGGTTAAGCGTTTGGTGCAGTAGAATTGCGAAAAATTTGTTGCCTCCTCAACCATTTCTTGGCTTCAAACTCCCATATCTCGCGAACGGTTGACCTAACCCAAAAATTCCTGTTGCATCTGAAAGCAGAAACTCGCCCGATTATAACGTTATGTGTATTTTTTCCCTAGCCCATTCTGGTTAAGCGCTTGGTGCAGTAGAATTGCGAAAAATTTGTTGCCTCCTCAACCATTTCTTGGCTTCAAACTCCCATATCTCGCGAACGGTTGACCTAACCCAAAAATTCCTGTTGCATCTGAAAGTAGACTTCGCCCGATTACAGCGGTATGTGTATATTTTCCCTAGGCCATTCTGGTTAAGCGTTTGGAGCAGCAGAATTGCGAAAAATTTTTTGCCTTCTCAACCATTTCTTGGCTTCAAACTCCCATATCTCGCAAACGGATTGACCTCACCCAAAAATTCCTGTAGCGTCTGAAAGTAGAAACTCGCCCGATTACAACGTTATGTGTATTTTTTCCCTAGCCAACTCTGGTTAAGCGTTTGGCGTAGCAGAATTGCGAAAAATTTGTTGTCATCTCAACCATTTCTTAGCTTCAAACTCCCATATCTCGCAAACGGATTGACCTAACCCAAAAATTCCAATTGCATCTGAAAGAAGAAACTCGCCCGATTACAACGGTATGTGTATTTTTTCCCTAGGCCATTCTGATTAAGCGTTTGGAGCAGCAGAATTGCGAATAATTTTTTGCCTTCTCAACCATTTCTTGGCTTCAACCTCCCATATCTCGCAAACGGATTGACCACACCCAAAAATTCCTATTGCATCTGAAAGTAGAAACTCGCCCGATTACAACGTTATGTGTATTTTTTCCCTAGCCAACTCTGGTTAAGCGTTTGGCGTAGCAGAATTTCGAAAAATTTTTTGCCTTCTCAACCATTTCTTGGCTTCAAACTCCCATATCTCGCGAACGGATTGACCTAATCCAAAAATTCCGATTGCATCTGAAAGTAGAAACTCGCCCGATTACAACGGTATGTGTATTTTTTCCCTAGCCCATTCTGGTTAAGCGCTTGGTGCAGTAGAATTGCGAAAAATTTGTTGCCTCCTCAACCATTTCTTGGCTTCAAACTCCCATATCTCGCGAACGGTTGACCTAACCCAAAAATTCCTGTTGCATCTGAAAGCAGAAACTCGCCCGATTACAACGGTATGTGTATTTTTTCCCTAGCCCATTCTGGTTAAGCGTTTGGTGCAGTAGAATTGCGAAAAATTTGTTGCCTCCTCAACCATTTCTTGGCTTCAAACTCCCATATCTCGCGAACGGTTGACCTAACCCAAAAATTCCTGTTGCATCTGAAATTAGAAACTCGCCCGATTACAACGGTATGTGTATATTTTCCCTAGGCCATTCTGGTTAAGCGTTTGGAGCAGCAGAATTGCGAAAAATTTTTTGCCTTCTCAACCATTTCTTGGCTTCAAACTCCCATATCTCGCGAACGGATTGACCCAACCCAAAAATTCCTGTAGCGTCTGAAAGTAGAAACTCGCCCGATTACAACGTTATGTGTATTTTTCCCTAGCCAATTCTGGTTAAGCGTTTGGCGTAGCAGAATTGCGAAAAATTTGATGTCTTCTCAACCATTTCTTAGCTTCAAACTCCCATATCTCGCGAACGGATTGACCTAACCCAAAAATTCCAATTGCATCTCAAAGAAGAAACTCTCCCGATTACAACGGTATGCGTATTTTTTCCCTAGGCCATTCTGGTTAAGCGTTTGGAGCAGCAGAAGTGCGAAAAATTTGTTGTCTTCTCAACCATTTCTTAGCTTCAAACTCCCATATCTCGCGAACGGATTGACCTGACCCAAAAATTCCGACTGCATCTGAAAGTAGAAACTCGCCCGATTACAACGGTATGTGTATTTTTTCCCTAGCCCATTCTGGTTAAGCGTTTGGTGCAGTAGAATTGCGAAAAATTTGTTGCCTCCTCAACCATTTCTTGGCTTCAAACTCCCATATCTCGCGAACGGTTGACCTAACCCAAAAATTCCTGTTGCATCTGAAAGTAGAAACTCGCCCGATTACAACGGTATGTGTATTTTTTCCCTAGGCCATTCTGGTTAAGCGTTTGGTACAGCAGAATTTCGAAAAATTTTTTTGCCTTCTCAACCATTTCTTGGCTTCAAGCTCCCATACCTCGCGAACGGATTGACCTAACCCAAAAATTCCGATTGCATCTGAAAGTAGAAACTCGCCCGATTACAACGGTATGTGTATTTTTTCCCTAGCCCATTCTGGTTAAGCGTTTGGTGCAGTAGAATTGCGAAAAATTTGTTGCCTCCTCAACCATTTCTTGGCTTCAAACTCCCATATCTTGCGAACGGTTGACCTAACCCAAAAATTCCTGTTGCATCTGAAAGTAGAAACTCGCCCGATTACAACGGTATGTGTATTTTTTCCCTAGGCCATTCTGGTTAAGCGTTTGGAGCAGCAGAATTACGAAAAATTTTTTGCCTTCTCAACCATTTCTTGGCTTCAAACTCCCATATCTCGCGAACGGATTGACCTAACCCAAAAACTCCTGTAGCGTCTGAAAGTTGAAACTCGCCCGATTACAACGTTATGTGTATTTTTTCCCTAGCCAATTCTGGTTAAGCGTTTGGCGTAGCAGAATTGCGAAAAATTTTTTGCCCTCTCAACCATTTCCTGGCTTCAAACTCCCATTTCTCGCGAACGGATTGACCTAACCCAAAAATTCCTGTTGCATCTGAAAGTAGAAACTCGCCCGATTACAACGGTCTGTGTATATTTTCCCTAGGCCATTCTGGTTAAGCGTTTGGCGTAGCAGAATTGCGAAAAATTTGATGTCTTCTCAACCATTTCTTAGCTTCAAACTCCCATATCTCGCGAACGGATTGACCTAACCCAAAAATTCCAATTGCATCTCAAAGAAGAAACTCGCCCGATTACAACGGTATTCGTATTTTTTCCCTAGGCCATTCTGGTTAAGCGTTTGGAGCAGCAAAATTGCGAATAATTTTTTGCCTTCTCAACCATCTCTTGGCTTTAAACTCCCATATCTCCTGAACGGATTGACCTAACCCAAAAATTCCTGTAGCGTCTGAAAGTAGAAACTCGCCCGATTACAACGTTATGTGTATTTTTTCCCTAGCCAACTCTGGTTAAGCGTTTGGCGAAACAGAATTTCGAAGAATTTTTGGCCTTCTCAACCATTTCTTGGCTTCAAACTCCCATTTCTCGCGAACGGATTGACCTAACCCAAATATTCCAATTGCATCTGAATGTAGAAACTCGCCCGATTTCAACGGTTTGTGTATTTTTTCCCTAGGCAATTCTGGTTAAGCGTTTGGAGCAGCAGAATTGCGAATAAATTTTTGCCTTCTCAACCATTTCTTGGCTTCAAACTCCCATATCTCGCGAACGGATTGACCTAACCCAAAAACTCCTGTAGCGTCTGAAAGTAGAAACTCGCCGGATTACAACGTTATGTGTATTTTTTCCCTAGCCAATTCTGGTTAAGCGTTTGGCGTAGCAGAATTGCGAAAAATTTTTTGCCCTCTCAACCATTTCCTGGCTTCAAACTCCCATTTCTCGCGAACGGATTGACCTAACCCAAAAATTCCTGTTGCATCTGAAAGTAGAAACTCGCCCGATTAGAACGGTATGTGTATTTTTTCCCTAGGCCATTCTGGTTAAATGTTTGGAGCAGCAGAATTGCGAATAATTTGTTGCCTCCTCAACCATTTCTTGTCTTCAAACTCCCATATCTGGCGAACGGTTGACCTAACCCAAGAATTCCTGTTGCATCTGAAAGTAGAAACTCGCCCGATTACAACGGTATGTGTATTTTTTCCCTAGGCCATTCTGGTTAAGCGTTTGGAGCAGCAGAATTGCGAAAAATTTTTTGCCTTCTCAACCATTTCTTGGCTTCAAACTCCCATATCTCGCGAACGGATTGACCTAACCCAAATATTCCTGTAGCGTCTGAAAGTAGAAACTCGCCCGATTACAACGTTATGTGTATTTTTTCCCTAACCAATTCTGGTTAAGCGCTTGGTGCAGTAGAATTGCGAAAAATTTGTTGCCTCCTCAACCATTTCTTGGCTTCAAACTCCCATATCTCGCGAACGGTTGACCTAACCCAAAAATTCCTGTTGCATCTGAAAGTAGACTTCGCCCGATTACAACGGTATGTGTATATTTTCCCTAGCCCATTCTGGTTAAGCGTTTGGAGCAGCAGAATTGCGAAAAATTTTTTGCCTTCTCAACCATTTCTTGGCTTCAAACTCCCATATCTCGCGAACGGATTGACCTAACCCAAATATTCCTGTAGCGTCTGAAAGTAGAAACTCGCCCGATTACAACGTTATGTGTATTTTTTCCCTAACCAATTCTGGTTAAGCGCTTGGTGCAGTAGAATTGCGAAAAATTTGTTGCCTCCTCAACCATTTCTTGGCTTCAAACTCCCATATCTCGCGAACGGTTGACCTAACCCAAAAATTCCTGTTGCATCTGAAAGTAGACTTCGCCCGATTACAACGGTATGTGTATATTTTCCCTAGCCCATTCTGGTTAAGCGTTTGGTGCAGTAGAATTGCGAAAAATTTGTTGCCTCCTCAACCATTTCTTGGCTTCAAACTCCCATATCTCGCGAACGGCTGACCTAACCCAAAAATTCCTGTTGCATCTGAAAGCAGAAACTCGCCCGATTATAACGTTATGTGTATTTTTTCCCTAGCCCATTCTGGTTAAGCGCTTGGTGCAGTAGAATTGCGAAAAATTTGTTGCCTCCTCAACCATTTCTTGGCTTCAAACTCCCATATCTCGCGAACGGTTGACCTAACCCAAAAATTCCTGTTGCATCTGAAAGTAGACTTCGCCCGATTACAGCGGTATGTGTATATTTTCCCTAGGCCATTCTGGTTAAGCGTTTGGAGCAGCAGAATTGCGAAAAATTTTTTGCCTTCTCAACCATTTCTTGGCTTCAAACTCCCATATCTCGCAAACGGATTGACCTCACCCAAAAATTCCTGTAGCGTCTGAAAGTAGAAACTCGCCCGATTACAACGTTATGTGTATTTTTTCCCTAGCCAACTCTGGTTAAGCGTTTGGCGTAGCAGAATTGCGAAAAATTTGTTGTCATCTCAACCATTTCTTAGCTTCAAACTCCCATATCTCGCAAACGGATTGACCTAACCCAAAAATTCCAATTGCATCTGAAAGAAGAAACTCGCCCGATTACAACGGTATGTGTATTTTTTCCCTAGGCCATTCTGATTAAGCGTTTGGAGCAGCAGAATTGCGAATAATTTTTTGCCTTTTCAACCATTTCTTGGCTTCAACCTCCCATATCTCGCAAACGGATTGACCACACCCAAAAATTCCTATTGCATCTGAAAGTAGAAACTCGCCCGATTACAACGTTATGTGTATTTTTTCCCTAGCCAACTCTGGTTAAGCGTTTGGCGTAGCAGAATTTCGAAAAATTTTTTGCCTTCTCAACCATTTCTTGGCTTCAAACTCCCATATCTCGCGAACGGATTGACCTAACCCAAAAATTCCGATTGCATCTGAAAGTAGAAACTCGCCCGATTACAACGGTATGTGTATTTTTTCCCTAGCCCATTCTGGTTAAGCGCTTGGTGCAGTAGAATTGCGAAAAATTTGTTGCCTCCTCAACCATTTCTTGGCTTCAAACTCCCATATCTCGCGAACGGTTGACCTAACCCAAAAATTCCTGTTGCATCTGAAAGCAGAAACTCGCCCGATTACAACGGTATGTGTATTTTTTCCCTAGCCCATTCTGGTTAAGCGTTTGGTGCAGTAGAATTGCGAAAAATTTGTTGCCTCCTCAACCATTTCTTGGCTTCAAACTCCCATATCTCGCGAACGGTTGACCTAACCCAAAAATTCCTGTTGCATCTGAAATTAGAAACTCGCCCGATTACAACGGTATGTGTATATTTTCCCTAGGCCATTCTGGTTAAGCGTTTGGAGCAGCAGAATTGCGAAAAATTTTTTGCCTTCTCAACCATTTCTTGGCTTCAAACTCCCATATCTCGCGAACGGATTGACCCAACCCAAAAATTCCTGTAGCGTCTGAAAGTAGAAACTCGCCCGATTACAACGTTATGTGTATTTTTCCCTAGCCAATTCTGGTTAAGCGTTTGGCGTAGCAGAATTGCGAAAAATTTGATGTCTTCTCAACCATTTCTTAGCTTCAAACTCCCATATCTCGCGAACGGATTGACCTAACCCAAAAATTCCAATTGCATCTCAAAGAAGAAACTCGCCCGATTACAACGGTATGCGTATTTTTTCCCTAGGCCATTCTGGTTAAGCGTTTGGAGCAGCAGAAGTGCGAAAAATTTGTTGTCTTCTCAACCATTTCTTAGCTTCAAACTCCCATATCTCGCGAACGGATTGACCTGACCCAAAAATTCCGACTGCATCTGAAAGTAGAAACTCGCCCGATTACAACGGTATGTGTATTTTTTCCCTAGCCCATTCTGGTTAAGCGTTTGGTGCAGTAGAATTGCGAAAAATTTGTTGCCTCCTCAACCATTTCTTGGCTTCAAACTCCCATATCTCGCGAACGGTTGACCTTACCCAAAAATTCCTGTTGCATCTGAAAGCAGAAACTCGCCCGATTACAACGGTATGTGTATTTTTTCCCTAGCCCATTCTGGTTAAGCGTTTGGTGCAGTAGAATTGCGAAAAATTTGTTGCCTCCTCAACCATTTCTTGGCTTCAAACTCCCATATCTCGCGAACGGTTGACCTAACCCAAAAATTCCTGTTGCATCTGAAATTAGAAACTCGCCCGATTACAACGGTATGTGTATATTTTCCCTAGGCCATTCTGGTTAAGCGTTTGGAGCAGCAGAATTGCGAAAAATTTTTTGCCTTCTCAACCATTTCTTGGCTTCAAACTCCCATATCTCGCGAACGGATTGACCCAACCCAAAAATTCCTGTAGCGTCTGAAAGTAGAAACTCGCCCGATTACAACGTTATGTGTATTTTTCCCTAGCCAATTCTGGTTAAGCGTTTGGCGTAGCAGAATTGCGAAAAATTTGATGTCTTCTCAACCATTTCTTAGCTTCAAACTCCCATATCTCGCGAACGGATTGACCTAACCCAAAAATTCCAATTGCATCTCAAAGAAGAAACTCGCCCGATTACAACGCTATGCGTATTTTTTCCCTAGGCCATTCTGGTTAAGCGTTTGGAGCAGCAGAAGTGCGAAAAATTTGTTGTCTTCTCAACCATTTCTTAGCTTCAAACTCCCATATCTCGCGAACGGATTGACCTGACCCAAAAATTCCGACTGCATCTGAAAGTAGAAACTCGCCCGATTACAACGGTATGTGTATTTTTTCCCTAGCCCATTCTGGTTAAGCGTTTGGTGCAGTAGAATTGCGAAAAATTTGTTGCCTCCTCAACCATTTCTTGGCTTCAAACTCCCATATCTTGCGAACGGTTGACCTAACCCAAAAATTCCTGTTGCATCTGAAAGTAGAAACTCGCCCGATTACAACGGTATGTGTATTTTTTCCCTAGGCCATTCTGGTTAAGCGTTTGGAGCAGCAGAATTACGAAAAATTTTTTGCCTTCTCAACCATTTCTTGGCTTCAAACTCCCATATCTCGCGAACGGATTGACCTAACCCAAAAACTCCTGTAGCGTCTGAAAGTTGAAACTCGCCCGATTACAACGTTATGTGTATTTTTTCCCTAGCCAATTCTGGTTAAGCGTTTGGCGTAGCAGAATTGCGAAAAATTTTTTGCCCTCTCAACCATTTCCTGGCTTCAAACTCCCATTTCTCGCGAACGGATTGACCTAACCCAAAAATTCCTGTTGCATCTGAAAGTAGAAACTCGCCCGATTAGAACGGTATGTGTATTTTTTCCCTAGGCCATTCTGGTTAAATGTTTGGAGCAGCAGAATTGCGAATAATTTGTTGCCTCCTCAACCATTTCTTGCCTTCAAACTCCCATATCTGGCGAACGGTTGACCTAACCCAAAAATTCCTGTTGCATCTGAAAGTAGAAACTCGCCCGATTACAACGGTATGTGTATTTTTTCCCTAGGCCATTCTGGTTAAGCGTTTGGAGCAGCAGAATTGCGAAAAATTTTTTGCCTTCTCAACCATTTCTTGGCTTCAAACTCCCATATCTCGCGAACGGATTGACCTAACCCAAATATTCCTGTAGCGTCTGAAAGTAGAAACTCGCCCGATTACAACGTTATGTGTATTTTATCCCTAACCAATTCTGGTTAAGCGTTTGGCGTAGCAGAATTGCGAAAAATTTTTTGCCCTCTCAACCATTTCTTGGCTTCAAACTCCCATATCTCGCGAACGAATTGACCTAACCCAAAAATTCCGATTGCATCTGAAAGTAGAAACTCGCCCGATTACAACGGTATGTGTATTTTTTCCCTAGCCCATTCTGGTTAAGCGTTTGGTGCAGCAGAAGTGCGAAAAATTTTTTGCCCTCTCAACCATTTCCTGGCTTCAAACTCCCATTTCTCGCGAACGGATTGACCTAACCCAAAAATTCCTGTTGCATCTGAAAGTAGAAACTCGCCCGATTAGAAAGGTATGTGTATTTTTTCCCTAGGCCATTCTGGTTAAATGTTTGGAGCAGCAGAATTTCGAATAATTTGTTGCCTCCTCAACCATTTCTTGTCTTCAAACTCCCATATCTGGCGAACGGTTGACCTAACCCAAAAATTCCTGTTGCATCTGAAAGTAGAAACTCGCCCGATTACAACGGTATGTGTATTTTTTCCCTAGGCCATTCTGGTTAAGCGTTTGGAGCAGCAGAATTGCGAAAAATTTTTTGCTTTCTCAACCATTTCTTGGCTTCAAACTCCCATATCTCGCGAAAGGATTGACCTAACCCAAATATTCCTGTAGCGTCTGAAAGTAGAAACTCGCCCGATTACAACGGTATACGTATTTTTTCCCTAGCCCATTCTGGTTAAGCGTTTGGTGCAGCAGAATTGCGAAAAATTTTTTGCCTTCTCAACCATTTCTTGGCTTCAAACTCCCATATCTCGCAAACGGATTGACCTCACCCAAAAATTCCTGTAGCGTCTGAAAGTAGAAACTCGCCCGATTACAACGTTATGTGTATTTTTTCCCTAGCCAACTCTGGTTAAGCGTTTGGCGTAGCAGAATTGCGAAAAATTTGTTGTCATCTCAACCATTTCTTAGCTTCAAACTCCCATATCTCGCAAACGGATTGACCTAACCCAAAAATTCCAATTGCATCTGAAAGAAGAAACTCGCCCGATTACAACGGTATGTGTATTTTTTCCCTAGGCCATTCTGATTAAGCGTTTGGAGCAGCAGAATTGCGAATAATTTTTTGCCTTTTCAACCATTTCTTGGCTTCAACCTCCCATATCTCGCAAACGGATTGACCACACCCAAAAATTCCTATTGCATCTGAAAGTAGAAACTCGCCCGATTACAACGTTATGTGTATTTTTTCCCTAGCCAACTCTGGTTAAGCGTTTGGCGTAGCAGAATTTCGAAAAATTTTTTGCCTTCTCAACCATTTCTTGGCTTCAAACTCCCATATCTCGCGAACGGATTGACCTAACCCAAAAATTCCGATTGCATCTGAAAGTAGAAACTCGCCCGATTACAACGGTATGTGTATTTTTTCCCTAGCCCATTCTGGTTAAGCGCTTGGTGCAGTAGAATTGCGAAAAATTTGTTGGTTCCTCAACCATTTCTTGGCTTCAAACTCCCATATCTCGCGAACGGTTGACCTAACCCAAAAATTCCTGTTGCATCTGAAAGCAGAAACTCGCCCGATTACAACGGTATGTGTATTTTTTCCCTAGCCCATTCTGGTTAAGCGTTTGGTGCAGTAGAATTGCGAAAAATTTGTTGCCTCCTCAACCATTTCTTGGCTTCAAACTCCCATATCTCGCGAACGGTTGACCTAACCCAAAAATTCCTGTTGCATCTGAAATTAGAAACTCGCCCGATTACAACGGTATGTGTATATTTTCCCTAGGCCATTCTGGTTAAGCGTTTGGAGCAGCAGAATAGCGAAAAATTTTTTGCCTTCTCAACCATTTCTTGGCTTCAAACTCCCATATCTCGCGAACGGATTGACCCAACCCAAAAATTCCTGTAGCGTCTGAAAGTAGAAACTCGCCCGATTACAACGTTATGTGTATTTTTCCCTAGCCAATTCTGGTTAAGCGTTTGGCGTAGCAGAATTGCGAAAAATTTGATGTCTTCTCAACCATTTCTTAGCTTCAAACTCCCATATCTCGCGAACGGATTGACCTAACCCAAAAATTCCAATTGCATCTCAAAGAAGAAACTCGCCCGATTACAACGGTATGCGTATTTTTTCCCTAGGCCATTCTGGTTAAGCGTTTGGAGCAGCAGAAGTGCGAAAAATTTGTTGTCTTCTCAACCATTTCTTAGCTTCAAACTCCCATATCTCGCGAACGGATTGACCTGACCCAAAAATTCCGACTGCATCTGAAAGTAGAAACTCGCCCGATTACAACGGTATGTGTATTTTTTCCCTAGCCCATTCTGGTTAAGCGTTTGGTGCAGTAGAATTGCGAAAAATTTGTTGCCTCCTCAACCATTTCTTGGCTTCAAACTCCCATATCTCGCGAACGGTTGACCTAACCCAAAAATTCCTGTTGCATCTGAAAGCAGAAACTCGCCCGATTACAACGGTATGTGTATTTTTTCCCTAGCCCATTCTGGTTAAGCGTTTGGTGCAGTAGAATTGCGAAAAATTTGTTGCCTCCTCAACCATTTCTTGGCTTCAAACTCCCATATCTCGCGAACGGTTGACCTAACCCAAAAATTCCTGTTGCATCTGAAATTAGAAACTCGCCCGATTACAACGGTATGTGTATATTTTCCCTAGGCCATTCTGGTTAAGCGTTTGGAGCAGCAGAATTGCGAAAAATTTTTTGCCTTCTCAACCATTTCTTGGCTTCAAACTCCCATATCTCGCGAACGGATTGACCCAACCCAAAAATTCCTGTAGCGTCTGAAAGTAGAAACTCGCCCGATTACAACGTTATGTGTATTTTTCCCTAGCCAATTCTGGTTAAGCGTTTGGCGTAGCAGAATTGCGAAAAATTTGATGTCTTCTCAACCATTTCTTAGCTTCAAACTCCCATATCTCGCGAACGGATTGACCTAACCCAAAAATTCCAATTGCATCTCAAAGAAGAAACTCGCCCGATTACAACGCTATGCGTATTTTTTCCCTAGGCCATTCTGGTTAAGCGTTTGGAGCAGCAGAAGTGCGAAAAATTTGTTGTCTTCTCAACCATTTCTTAGCTTCAAACTCCCATATCTCGCGAACGGATTGACCTGACCCAAAAATTCCGACTGCATCTGAAAGTAGAAACTCGCCCGATTACAACGGTATGTGTATTTTTTCCCTAGCCCATTCTGGTTAAGCGTTTGGTGCAGTAGAATTGCGAAAAATTTGTTGCCTCCTCAACCATTTCTTGGCTTCAAACTCCCATATCTCGCGAACGGTTGACCTAACCCAAAAATTCCTGTTGCATCTGAAAGTAGAAACTCGCCCGATTACAACGGTATGTGTATTTTTTCCCTAGGCCATTCTGGTTAAGCGTTTGGTACAGCAGAATTTCGAAAAATTTTTTTGCCTTCTCAACCATTTCTTGGCTTCAAGCTCCCATACCTCGCGAACGAATTGACCTAACCCAAAAATTCCGATTGCATCTGAAAGTAGAAACTCGCCCGATTACAACGGTATGTGTATTTTTTCCCTAGCCCATTCTGGTTAAGCGTTTGGTGCAGTAGAATTGCGAAAAATTTGTTGCCTCCTCAACCATTTCTTGGCTTCAAACTCCCATATCTTGCGAACGGTTGACCTAACCCAAAAATTCCTGTTGCATCTGAAAGTAGAAACTCGCCCGATTACAACGGTATGTGTATTTTTTCCCTAGGCCATTCTGGTTAAGCGTTTGGAGCAGCAGAATTACGAAAAATTTTTTGCCTTCTCAACCATTTCTTGGCTTCAAACTCCCATATCTCGCGAACGGATTGACCTAACCCAAAAACTCCTGTAGCGTCTGAAAGTTGAAACTCGCCCGATTACAACGTTATGTGTATTTTTTCCCTAGCCAATTCTGGTTAAGCGTTTGGCGTAGCAGAATTGCGAAAAATTTTTTGCCCTCTCAACCATTTCCTGGCTTCAAACTCCCATTTCTCGCGAACGGATTGACCTAACCCAAAAATTCCTGTTGCATCTGAAAGTAGAAACTCGCCCGATTAGAACGGTATGTGTATTTTTTCCCTAGGCCATTCTGGTTAAATGTTTGGAGCAGCAGAATTGCGAATAATTTGTTGCCTCCTCAACCATTTCTTGCCTTCAAACTCCCATATCTGGCGAACGGTTGACCTAACCCAAAAATTCCTGTTGCATCTGAAAGTAGAAACTCGCCCGATTACAACGGTATGTGTATTTTTTCCCTAGGCCATTCTGGTTAAGCGTTTGGAGCAGCAGAATTGCGAAAAATTTTTTGCCTTCTCAACCATTTCTTGGCTTCAAACTCCCATATCTCGCGAACGGATTGACCTAACCCAAATATTCCTGTAGCGTCTGAAAGTAGAAACTCGCCCGATTACAACGTTATGTGTATTTTATCCCTAACCAATTCTGGTTAAGCGTTTGGCGTAGCAGAATTGCGAAAAATTTTTTGCCCTCTCAACCATTTCTTGGCTTCAAACTCCCATATCTCGCGAACGAATTGACCTAACCCAAAAATTCCGATTGCATCTGAAAGTAGAAACTCGCCCGATTACAACGGTATGTGTATTTTTTCCCTAGCCCATTCTGGTTAAGCGTTTGGTGCAGCAGAAGTGCGAAAAATTTTTTGCCCTCTCAACCATTTCCTGGCTTCAAACTCCCATTTCTCGCGAACGGATTGACCTAACCCAAAAATTCCTGTTGCATCTGAAAGTAGAAACTCGCCCGATTAGAAAGGTATGTGTATTTTTTCCCTAGGCCATTCTGGTTAAATGTTTGGAGCAGCAGAATTTCGAATAATTTGTTGCCTCCTCAACCATTTCTTGTCTTCAAACTCCCATATCTGGCGAACGGTTGACCTAACCCAAAAATTCCTGTTGCATCTGAAAGTAGAAACTCGCCCGATTACAACGGTATGTGTATTTTTTCCCTAGGCCATTCTGGTTAAGCGTTTGGAGCAGCAGAATTGCGAAAAATTTTTTGCTTTCTCAACCATTTCTTGGCTTCAAACTCCCATATCTCGCGAAAGGATTGACCTAACCCAAATATTCCTGTAGCGTCTGAAAGTAGAAACTCGCCCGATTACAACGGTATACGTATTTTTTCCCTAGCCCATTCTGGTTAAGCGTTTGGTGCAGCAGAATTGCGAAAAATTGTTTGCCTTCTCAACCATTTCTTGGCTTCAAACTCCCATATCTCGCAAACGGATTGACCACACCCAAAAATTCCTATTGCATCTGAAAGTAGAAACTCGCCCGATTACAACGTTATGTGTATTTTTTCCCTAGCCAACTCTGGTTAAGCGTTTGGCGTAGCAGAATTTCGAAAAATTTTTTGCCTTCTCAACCATTTCTTGGCTTCAAACTCCCATATCTCGCGAACGGATTGACCTAACCCAAAAATTCCGATTGCATCTGAAAGTGGAAACTCGCCCGATTACAACGGTATGTGTATTTTTTCCCTAGCCCATTCTGGTTAAGCGCTTGGTGCAGTAGAATTGCGAAAAATTTGTTGCCTCCTCAACCATTTCTTGGCTTCAAACTCCCATATCTCGCGAACGGTTGACCTAACCCAAAAATTCCTGTTGCAACTGAAAGTAGAAACTCGCCCGATTACAACGGTCTGTGTATATTTTCCCTAGGCCATTCTGGTTAAGCGTTTGGCGTAGCAGAATTGCGAAAAATTTGATGTCTTCTCAACCATTTCTTAGCTTCAAACTCCCATATCTCGCGAACGGATTGACCTAACCCAAAAATTCCAATTGCATCTCAAAGAAGAAACTCGCCCGATTACAACGGTATGCGTATTTTTTCCCTAGGCCATTCTGGTTAAGCGTTTGGAGCAGCAGAATTGCGAATAATTTTTTGCCTTCTCAACCATTTCTTGGCTTTAAACTCCCATATCTCCTGAACGGATTGACCTAACCCAAAAATTCCTGTAGCGTCTGAAAGTAGAAACTCGCCCGATTACAACGTTATGTGTATTTTTTCCCTAGCCAACTCTGGTTAAGCGTTTGGCGAAACAGAATTTCGAAAAATTTTTGGCCTTCTCAACCATTTCTTGGCTTCAAACTCCCATTTCTCGCGAACGGATTGACCTAACCCAAATATTCCAATTGCATCTGAATGTAGAAACTCGCCCGATTTCAACGGTTTGTGTATTTTTTCCCTAGGCCATTCTGGTTAAGCGTTTGGAGCAGCAGAATTGCGAATAATTTTTTGCCTTCTCAACCATTTCTTGGCTTCAAACTCCCATATCTCGCGAACGGATTGACCTAACCCAAAAACTCCTGTAGCGTCTGAAAGTAGAAACTCGCCGGATTACAACGTTATGTGTATTTTTTCCCTAGCCAATTCTGGTTAAGCGTTTGGCGTAGCAGAATTGCGAAAAATTTTTTGCCCTCTCAACCATTTCCTGGCTTCAAACTCCCATTTCTCGCGAACGGATTGACCTAACCCAAAAATTCCAATTGCATCTGAAAGAAGAAACTCGCCCGATTACAACGGTATGTGTATTTTTTCCCTAGGCCATTCTGATTAAGCGTTTGGAGCAGCAGAATTGCGAATAATTTTTTGCCTTCTCAACCATTTCTTGGCTTCAAACTCCCATATCTCGCAAACGGATTGACCACACCCAAAAATTCCTATTGCATCTGAAAGTAGAAACTCGCCCGATTACAACGTTATGTGTATTTTTTCCCTAGCCAACTCTGGTTAAGCGTTTGGCGTAGCAGAATTTCGAAAAATTTTTTGCCTTCTCAACCATTTCTTGGCTTCAAACTCCCATATCTCGCGAACGGATTGACCTAACCCAAAAATTCCGATTGCATCTGAAAGTAGAAACTCGCCCGATTACAACGGTATGTGTATTTTTTCCCTAGCCCATTCTGGTTAAGCGCTTGGTGCAGTAGAATTGCGAAAAATTTGTTGCCCCCTCAACCATTTCTTGGCTTCAAACTCCCATATCTCGCGAACGGTTGACCTAACCCAAAAATTCCTGTTGCAACTGAAAGTTGAAACTCGCCCGATTACAACGGTCTGTGTATATTTTCCCTAGGCCATTCTGGTTAAGCGTTTGGCGTAGCAGAATTGCGAAAAATTTGATGTCTTCTCAACCATTTCTTAGGTTCAAACTCCCATATCTCGCGAACGGATTGACCTAACCCAAAAATTCCAATTGCATCTCAAAGAAGAAACTCGCCCGATTACAACGGTATGCGTATTTTTTCCCTAGGCCATTCTGGTTAAGCGTTTGGAGCAGCAGAATTGCGAATAATTTTTTGCCTTCTCAACCATTTCTTGGCTTTAAACTCCCATATCTCCTGAACGGATTGACCTAACCCAAAAATTCCTGTAGCGTCTGAAAGTAGAAACTCGCCCGATTACAACGTTATGTGTATTTTTTCCCTAGCCAACTCTGGTTAAGCGTTTGGCGAAACAGAATTTCGAAAAATTTTTGGCCTTCTCAACCATTTCTTGGCTTCAAACTCCCATTTCTCGCGAACGGATTGACCTAACCCAAATATTCCAATTGCATCTGAATGTAGAAGCTCGCCCGATTTCAACGGTTTGTGTATTTTTTCCCTAGGCCATTCTGGTTAAGCGTTTGGAGCAGCAGAATTGCGAATAATTTTTTGCCTTCTCAACCATTTCTTGGCTTCAAACTCCCATATCTCGCGAACGGATTGACCTAACCCAAAAACTCCTGTAGCGTCTGAAAGTAGAAACTCGCCGGATTACAACGTTATGTGTATTTTTTCCCTAGCCAATTCTGGTTAAGCGTTTGGCGTAGCAGAATTGCGAAAAATTTTTTGCCCTCTCAACCATTTCCTGGCTTCAAACTCCCATTTCTCGCGAACGGATTGACCTAACCCAAAAATTCCTGTTGCATCTGAAAGTAGAAACTCGCCCGATTAGAACGGTATGTGTATTTTTTCCCTAGGCCATTCTGGTTAAATGTTTGGAGCAGCAGAATTGCGAATAATTTGTTGCCTCCTCAACCATTTCTTGTCTTCAAACTCCCATATCTGGCGAACGGTTGACCTAACCCAAAAATTCCTGTTGCATCTGAAAGTAGAAACTCGCCCGATTACAACGGTATGTGTATATTTTCCCTAGCCCATTCTGGTTAAGCGTTTGGTGCAGTAGAATTGCGAAAAATTTGTTGCCTCCTCAACCATTTCTTGGCTTCAAACTCCCATATCTCGCGAACGGTTGACCTAACCCAAAAATTCCTGTTGCATCTGAAAGTAGACTTCGCCCGATTACAGCGGTATGTGTATATTTTCCCTAGGCCATTCTGGTTAAGCGTTTGGAGCAGCAGAATTGCGAAAAATTTTTTGCCTTCTCAACCATTTCTTGGCTTCAAACTCCCATATCTCGCAAACGGATTGACCTCACCCAAAAATTCCTGTAGCGTCTGAAAGTAGAAACTCGCCCGATTACAACGTTATGTGTATTTTTTCCCTAGCCAACTCTGGTTAAGCGTTTGGCGTAGCAGAATTGCGAAAAATTTGTTGTCATCTCAACCATTTCTTAGCTTCAAACTCCCATATCTCGCAAACGGATTGACCTAACCCAAAAATTCCAATTGCATCTGAAAGAAGAAACTCGCCCGATTACAACGGTATGTGTATTTTTTCCCTAGGCCATTCTGATTAAGCGTTTGGAGCAGCAGAATTGCGAATAATTTTTTGCCTTCTCAACCATTTCTTGGCTTCAACCTCCCATATCTCGCAAACGGATTGACCACACCCAAAAATTCCTATTGCATCTGAAAGTAGAAACTCGCCCGATTACAACGTTATGTGTATTTTTTCCCTAGCCAACTCTGGTTAAGCGTTTGGCGTAGCAGAATTTCGAAAAATTTTTTGCCTTCTCAACCATTTCTTGGCTTCAAACTCCCATATCTCGCGAACGGATTGACCTAACCGAAAAATTCCGATTGCATCTGAAAGTAGAAACTCGCCCGATTACAACGGTATGTGTATTTTTTCCCTAGCCCATTCTGGTTAAGCGTTTGGTGCAGTAGAATTGCGAAAAATTTGTTGCCTCCTCAACCATTTCTTGGCTTCAAACTCCCATATCTCGCGAACGGATTGACCTAACCCAAAAATTCCTGTTGCATCTAAAAGTAGAAACTCGCTCGATTACAACGGTATGTGTATTTTTTCCCTAGGCCATTCTGGTTAAGCGTTTGGAGCAGTAGAATTGCGAAAAATTTTTTGCCTTCTCAACCATTTCTTGGCTTCAAACTCCCATATCTCGCGAACGGTTGACCTAACCCAAAAATTCCTGTTGCATCTGAAAGTAGACTTCGCCCGATTACAGCGGTATGTGTATATTTTCCCTAGGCCATTCTGGTTAAATGTTTGGAGCAGCAGAATTGCGAATAATTTGTTGCCTCCTCAACCATTTCTTGTCTTCAAACTCCCATATCTGGCGAACGGTTGACCTAACCCAAAAATTCCTGTTGCATCTGAAAGTAGAAACTCGCCCGATTACAACGGTATGTGTATTTTTTCCCTAGGCCATTCTGGTTAAGCGTTTGGAGCAGTAGAATTGCGAAAAATTTTTTGCCTTCTCAACCATTTCTTGGCTTCAAACTCCCATATCTCGCGAAAGGATTGACCTAACCCAAATATTCCTGTAGCGTCTGAAAGTAGAAACTCGCCCGATTACAACGGTACATGTATTTTTTCCCTAGCCCATTCTGGTTAAGCGTTTGGTGCAGCAGAATTGCGAAAAATTGTTTGCCTTCTCAACCATTTCTTGGCTTCAAACTCCCATATCTCGCGAACGGATTGACCTAACCCAAAAATTCCTGTAGCGTCTGAAAGTAGAAACTCGCCCGATTACAACGTTATGTGTATTTTTTCCCTAGGCCATTCTGGTTAAATGTTTGGAGCAGCAGAATTGCGAATAATTTTTTGCCTTCTCAACCATTTCTTAGCTTCAAACTCCCATATCTCGCGAACGGATTGACCTAACCCAAAAATTCCTGTTGCATCTAAAAGTAGAAACTCGCTCGATTACAACGGTATGTGTATTTTTTCCCTAGGCCATTCTGGTTAAGCGTTTGGAGCAGCAGAATTGCGAAAAATTTTTTGCCTTCTCAACCATTTCTTGGCTTCAAACTCCCATATCTCGCGAACGGATTGACCTAAACCAAAAATTCCTGTAACGTCTGAAAGTAGAAACTCGCCCGATTACAACGTTTTGTGTATTTTTTCCATAGCCAATTCTGGTTAAGCGTTTGGCGTAGCAGAATTACGAAAAATTTTTTGCCTTCTCAACCATTTCTTGGCTTCAAACTCCCATATCTCGCGAACGGATTGACCTAACCCAAAAATTACGATTGCATCTGAAAGTAGAAACTCGCCCGATTACAACGGTATGTGTATTTTTTCCCTAGCCCATTCTGGTTAAGCGTTTGGTGCAGTAGAATTGCGAAAAATTTGTTGCCTCCTCAACCATTTCTTGGTTTCAAACTCCCATATCTCGCGAACGGTTGACCTAACCCAAAAATTCCTGTTGCATCTGAAAGTAGAAACTCGCCCGATTACAACGGTATGTGTATTTTTTTCCTAGGCCATCCTGGTTAAGCGTTTGGAGCAGCAGAATTGCGAAAAATTTTTTGCCTTCTCAACCATTTCTTGGCTTCAAACTCCCATATCTCGCGAACGGATTGACCTAACCCAAAAACTCCTGTAGCGTCTGAAAGTAGAAACTCGCCCGATTACAACGTTATGTGTATTTTTTCCCTAGCCAATTCTGGTTAAGCGTTTGGCGTAGCAGAATTGCGAAAAATTTTTTGCCCTCTCAACCATTTCCTGGTTCAAACTCCCATTTCTCGCGAACGGATTGACCTAACCCAAAAATTCCTGTTGCATCTGAAAGTAGAAACTCGCCCGATTACAACGGAATGTGTATTTTTACCCAAGGCCATTCTGGTTAAATGTTTGGAGCAGCAGAATTGCGAATAATTTTTTGCCTTCTCAACCATTTCTTAGCTTCAAACTCCCACATCTCGCAAACGGATTGACCACACCCAAAAATTCCTATTGCATCTGAAAGTAGAAACTCGCCCGATTACAACGGTATGTGTATTTTTTCCCTAGCCCATTCTGGTTAAGCGTTTGGTGCAGCAGAATTGCGAAAAATTGTTTGCCTTCTCAACCATTTCTTGGCTTCAAACTCCCATATCTCGCGAACGGATTGACCTAACCCAAAAATTCCAATTGCATCTGAAAGTAGAAACTCGCCCGATTACAACGGTATGAGTATTTTTTCCCTAGGCCATTCTGGTTAAGCGTTTGGAGCAGCAGAATTGCGAAAAATTTTTTGCCTTCTCAACCATTTCTTGGCTTCAAACTCCCATATCTCGCGAACGGATTGACCTAACCCAAAAATTCCTGTAGCGTCTGAAAGTAGAAACTCGCCCGATTACAACGTTATGTGTATTTTTCCCTAGCCAATTCTGGTTAAGCGTTTGGCGTAGCAGAATTGCGAAAAATTTGATGTCTTCTCAACCATTTCTTAGCTTCAAACTCCCACATCTCGCGAACGGATTGACCTAACCCAAAAATTCCAATTGCATCTCAAAGAAGAAACTCGCCCGATTACAACGGTATGTGTATATTTTCCCTAGGCCATTCTGGTTAAGCGTTTGGAGCAGCAGAATTGCGAATAATTTTTTGCCTTCTCAACCATTTCTTGGCTTTAAACTCCCATATCTCCTGAACGGATTGACCTAACCCAAAAATTCCTGTAGCGTCTGAAAGTAGAAACTCGCCCGATTACAACGTTATGTGTATTTTTCCCTAGCCAATTCTGGTTAAGCGTTTGGCGTAGCAGAAATGCGAAAAATTTGATGTCTTCTCAACCATTTCTTAGCTTCAAACTCCCATATCTCGCGAACGGATTGACCTAACCCAAAAATTCCAATTGCATCTCAAAGAAGAAACTCGCCCGATTACAACGGTATGTGTATATTTTCCCTAGGCCATTCTGGTTAAGCGTTTGGAGCAGCAGAATTGCGAATAATTTTTTGCCTTCTCAACCATTTCTTGGCTTTAAACTCCCATATCTCGCGAACGGATTGACCTAACCCAAAAACTCCTGTAACGTCTGAAAGTAGAAACTCGCCCGATTACAACGTTTTGTGTATTTTTTCCATAGCCAATTCTGGTTAAGCGTTTGGCGTAGCAGAATTACGAAAAATTTTTTGCCTTCTCAACCATTTCTTGGCTTCAAACTCCCATATCTCGCGAACGGATTGACCTAACCCAAAAATTACGATTGCATCTGAAAGTAGAAACTCGCCCGATTACAACGGTATGTGTATTTTTTCCCTAGCCCATTCTGGTTAAGCGTTTGGTGCAGTAGAATTGCGAAAAATTTGTTGCCTCCTCAACCATTTCTTGGCTTCAAACTCCCATATCTCGCGAACGGTTGACCTAACCCAAAAATTCCTGTTGCATCTGAAAGTAGAAACTCGCCCGATTACAACGGTATGTGTATTTTTTTCCTAGGCCATCCTGGTTAAGCGTTTGGAGCAGCAGAATTGCGAAAAATTTTTTGCCTTCTCAACCATTTCTTGGCTTCAAACTCCCATATCTCGCGAACGGATTGACCTAACCCAAAAACTCCTGTAGCGTCTGAAAGTAGAAACTCGCCCGATTACAACGTTATGTGTATTTTTTCCCTAGCCAATTCTGGTTAAGCGTTTGGCGTAGCAGAATTGCGAAAAATTTTTTGCCCTCTCAACCATTTCCTGGCTTCAAACTCCCATTTCTCGCGAACGGATTGACCTAACCCAAAAATTCCTGTTGCATCTGAAAGTAGATACTCGCCCGATTACAACGGAATGTGTATTTTTACCCAAGGCCATTCTGGTTAAATGTTTGGAGCAGCAGAATTGCGAATAATTTTTTGCCTTCTCAACCATTTCTTAGCTTCAAACTCCCATATCTCGCAAACGGATTGACCACACCCAAAAATTCCTATTGCATCTGAAAGTAGAAACTCGCCCGATTACAACGGTATGTGTATTTTTTCCCTAGCCCATTCTGGTTAAGCGTTTGGTGCAGCAGAATTGCGAAAAATTGTTTGCCTTCTCAACCATTTCTTGGCTTCAAACTCCCATATCTCGCGAACGGATTGACCTAACCCAAAAATTCCAATTGCATCTGAAAGTAGAAACTCGCCCGATTACAACGGTATGAGTATTTTTTCCCTAGGCCATTCTGGTTAAGCGTTTGGAGCACAAGAAGTGCGAAAAATTTTTTGCCTTCTCAACCATTTCTTGGCTTCAAACTCCCATATCTCGCAAACGGATTGACCTAACCCAAAAATTCCTGTTGCATCTGAAAGTAGAAACTCGCCCGATTAGATCGTTATGTGTATTTTTTGCCTAGGCCATTCTGGTTAAGCGTCGGGAGCAGCAGAATTGCGAACAATTGTTTGCCTTCTCAACCATTTCTTGGCTTCAAACTCCCATATCTCGCGAACGGATTGACCTAACCCAAAAATTCCTATTGCGTCTGAAAGTGGAAACTCGCCCGATTACAACGGTATGTGTATTTTTTCCCTAGGCCATTCTGGTTAAGCGTTTGGAGCAGCAGAATTGCGAAAAATTTGTTGCCTCCTCAACCATTTCTTGGCTTCAAACTCCCATATCTCGCGAACGGTTGACCTAACCCAAAAATTCCTGTTGCATCTGAAAGTAGAAACTCGCCCGATTACAACGGTATGTGTATATTTTCCCTAGGCCATTCTGGTTAAGCGTTTGGAGCAGCAGAATTGCGAAAAATTTGTTGCCTTCTCAACCATTTCTTGGCTTCAAACTCCCATATCTCGCGAACGGATTGACCTAACCCAAAAATTCCTGTAGCGTCTGAAAGTAGAAACTCGCCCGATTACAACGTTATGTGTATTTTTCCCTAGCCAATTCTGGTTAAGCGTTTGGCGTAGCAGAATTGCGAAAAATTTGATGTCTTCTCAACCATTTCTTAGCTTCAAACTCCCACATCTCGCGAACGGATTGACCTAACCCAAAAATTCCAATTGCATCTCAAAGAAGAAACTCGCCCGATTACAACGGTATGTGTATATTTTCCCTAGGCCATTCTGGTTAAGCGTTTGGAGCAGCAGAATTGCGAATAATTTTTTGCCTTCTCAACCATTTCTTGGCTTTAAACTCCCATATCTCCTGAACGGATTGACCTAACCCAAAAATTCCTGTAGCGTCTGAAAGTAGAAACTCGCCCGATTACAACGTTATGTGTATTTTTTCCCTAGCCAAATCTGGTTAAGCGTTTGGCGTAGCAGAATTTCGAAAAATTTTTGGCCTTCTCAACCATTTCTTGGCTTCAAACTCCGATTTCTCGCGAACGGATTGACCTAACCCAAATATTCCAATTGCATCTGAATGTAGAAACTCGCCCGATTTCAACGGTATGTGTATTTTTTCCCTAGGCCATTCTGGTTAAGCGTTTGGAGCAGCAGAATTGCGAATAATTTTTTGCCTTCTCAACCATTTCTTGGCTTTAAACTCCCATATCTCCTGAACGGATTGACCTAACCCAAAAATTCCTGTAGCGTCTGAAAGTAGAAACTCGCCCGATTACAACGTTATGTGTATTTTTTCCCTAGCCAACTCTGGTTAAGCGTTTGGCGTAGCAGAATTTCGAAAAATTTTTGGCCTTCTCAACCATTTCTTGGCTTCAAACTCCCATTTCTCGCGAACGGATTGACCTAACCCAAATATTCCAATTGCATCTGAATGTAGAAACTCGCCCGATTTCAACGGTATGTGTATTTTTTCCCTAGGCCATTCTGGTTAAGCGTTTGGAGCAGCAGAATTGCGAATAATTTTTTGCCTTCTCAACCATTTCTTGGCTTCAAACTCCCATATCTCGCAAACGGATAGACCACACCCAAAAATTCCTATTGCATCTGAAAGTAGAAACTCGCCCGATTACAACGGTATGTGTATTTTTTCCCTAGGCCATTCTGGTTAAGCGTTTGGAGCAGCAGAAGTGCGAAAAATTTGTTGTCTTCTCAACCATTTCTTAGCTTCAAACTCCCATATCTCGCGAACGGATTGACCTAACCCAAAAATTCCTGTAGCGTCTGAAACTAGAAACTCGCCCGATTACAACGTTATGTGTATTTTTCCCTAGCCAATTCTAGTTAAGCGTTTGGCGTAGCAGAATTGCGAAAAATTTGATGTCTTCTCAACCATTTCTTAGCTTCAAACTCCCATATCTCGCGAACGGATTGACCTAACCCAAAAATTCCAATTGCATCTCAAAGAAGAAACTCGCCCGATTACAACGGTATGCGTATTTTTTCCCTAGGCCATTCTGGTTAAGCGTTTGGAGCAGCAGAATTGCGAAAAATTTGTTGCCTTCTCAACCATTTCTTGGCTTCAAACTCCCATATCTCGCGAACGGATTGACCTAACCCAAAAATTCCTGTAGCGTCTGAAAGTAGAAACTCGCCCGATTACAACGTTATGTGTATTTTTTCCCTAGCCAACTCTGGTTAAGCGTTTGGCGTAGCAGAATTTCGAAAAATTTTTGGCCTTCTCAACCATTTCTTGGCTTCAAACACCCATTTCTCGCGAACGGATTGACCTAACCCAAATATTCCAATTGCATCTGAAAGTAGAAACTCGCCCGATTACAACGGTATGTGTATTTTTTCCCTTGGCCATTCTGGTTAAGCGTTTGGAGCAGCAGAAGTGCGTAAAATTTGTTGTCTTCTCAACCATTTCTTAGCTTCAAACTCCCATATCTCGCGAACGGATTGACCTGTCCCAAAAATTCCGATTGCATCTGAAAGTAGAAACTCGCCCGATTACAACGGTATGTGTATTTTTTCCCTAGGCCATTATGGTTAAGCGTTTGGAGCAGCAGAAGTGCGAAAAATTTGTTGCCTTCTCAGCCATTTCTTAGCTTCAAACTCCCATATCTCGCGAACGGATTGACCTAACCCAAAAATTCCGATTGCATCTGAAAGTAGAAACTCGCCCGATTACAACGGTATGTGTATTTTTTCCCTAGGCCATTCTGGTTAAGCGTTTGGAGCACAAGAAGTGCGAAAAATTTGTTGTCTTCCCAACCATTTCTTGGCTTCAAACTCCCATATCTCGCGAACGGATTGACCTAATCCAAAAATTCCTGTTGCATCTGATAGTAGAAACTCGCCCGATTAGATCGTTATGTGTATTTTTTCCCTAGGCCATTCTGGTTAAGCGTTGGGAGCAGCAGAATTGCGAACAATTGTTTGCCTTCTCAACCATTTCTTGGCTTCAAACTCCCATATCACGCGAACGGATTGACCTAACCCAAAAATTCCTGTTGCATCTAAAAGTAGAAACTCGCTCGATTACAACGTTTTGTGTATTTTTTCCATAGCCAATTCTGGTTAAGCGTTTGGCGTAGCAGAATTACGAAAAATTTTTTGCCTTCTCAACCATTTCTTGGCTTCAAACTCCCATATCTCGCGAACGGATTGACCTAACCCAAAAATTACGATTGCATCCGAAAGTAGAATCTCGCCCGATTACAACGGTATGTGTATTTTTTCCCTAGCCCATTCTGGTTAAGCGTTTGGTGCAGTAGAATTGCGAAAAATTTGTTGCCTCCTCAACCATTTCTTGGCTTCAAACTCCCATATCTCGCGAACGGTTGACCTAACCCAAAAATTCCTGTTGCATCTGAAAGTAGAAACTCGCCCGATTACAACGGTATGTGTATTTTTTCCCTAGGCCATCCTGGTTAAGCGTTTGGAGCAGCAGAATTGCGAAAAATTTTTTACCTTCTCAACCATTTCTTGGCTTCAAACTCCCATATCTCGCGAACGGATTGACCTAACCCAAAAACTCCTGTAGCGTCTGAAAGTAGAAACTCGCCCGATTACAACGTTATGTGTATTTTTTCCCTAGCCAATTCTGGTTAAGCGTTTGGCGTACCAGAATTGCGAAAAATTTTTTGCCCTCTCAACCATTTCCTGGCTTCAAACTCCCATTTCTCGCGAACGGATTGACCTAACCCAAAAATTCCTGTTGCATCTGAAAGTAGAAACTCGCCCGATTAGAACGGTATGTGTATTTTTTCCCTAGGCCATTCTGGTTAAATGTTTGGAGCAGCAGAATTGCGAATAATTTTTTGCCTTCTCAACCATTTCTTAGCTTCAAACTCCCATATCTCGCAAACGGATTGACCACACCCAAAAATTCCTATTGCATCTGAAAGTAGAAGCTCGCCCGATTACAACGGTATGTGTATTTTTTCCCTAGCCCATTCTGGTTAAGCGTTTGGTGCAGCAGAATTGCGAAAAATTGTTTGCCTTCTCAACCATTTCTTGGCTTCAAACTCCCATATCTCGCGAACGGATTGACCTAACCCAAAAATTCCTGTTGCATCTGAAAGTAGAAACTCGCTCGATTACAACGGTATGTGTATTTTTTCCCTAGGCCATTCTGGTTAAGCGTTTGGAGCAGCAGAATTGCGAAAAATTTTTTGCCTTCTCAACCATTTCTTGGCTTCAAACTCCCATATCTCGCGAACGGATTGACCTAAACCAAAAATTCCTGTAACGTCTGAAAGTAGAAACTCGCCCGATTACAACGTTTTGTGTATTTTTCCATAGCCAATTCTGGTTAAGCGTTTGGCGTAGCAGAATTTCGAAAAATTTTTTGCCTTCTCAACCATTTCTTGGCTTCAAACTCCCATATCTCGCGAACGGATTGACCTAACCCAAAAATTCCTGTTGCATCTGAAAGTAGAAACTCGCCCGATTAGATCGTTATGTGTATTTTTTGCCTAGGCCATTCTGGTTAAGCGTCGGGAGCAGCAGAATTGCGAACAATTGTTTGCCTTCTCAACCATTTCTTGGCTTCAAACTCCCATATCTCGCGAACGGATTGACCTAACCCAAAAATTCCTATTGCGTCTGAAAGTGGAAACTCGCCCGATTACAACGGTATGTGTATTTTTTCCCTAGGCCATTCTGGTAAAGCGTTTGGAGCAGCAGAATTGCGAAAAATTTGTTGCCTCCTCAACCATTTCTTGGCTTCAAACTCCCATATCTCGCGAACGGTTGACCTAACCCAAAAATTCCTGTTGCATCTCAAAGAAGAAACTCGCCCGATTACAACGGTATGCGTATTTTTTCCCTAGGCCATTCTGGTAAAGCGTTTGGAGCAGCAGAATTGCGAAAAATTTGTTGCCTCCTCAACCATTTCTTGGCTTCAAACTCCCATATCTCGCGAACGGATTGACCTAACCCAAAAATTCCTATTGCGTCTGAAAGTGGAAACTCGCCCGATTACAACGTTATGTCTATTTTTCCCTAGCCAATTCTGGTTAAGCGTTTGGCGTAGCAGAATTGCGAAAAATTTGATGTCTTCTCAACCATTTCTTAGCTTCAAACTCCCATATCTCGCGAACGGATTGACCTAACCCAAAAATTCCAATTGCATCTCAAAGAAGAAACTCGCCCGATTACAACGGTATGCGTATTTTTTCCCTAGGCCATTCTGGTTAAGCGTTTGGAGCAGCAGAATTGCGAATAATTTTTTGCCTTCTCAACCATTTCTTGGCTTTAAACTCCCATATCTCCTGAACGGATTGACCTAACCCAAAAATTCCTGTAGCGTCTGAAAGTAGAAACTCGCCCGATTACAACGTTATGTGTATTTTTTCCCTAGCCAACTCTGGTTAAGCGTTTGGCGTAGCAGAATTTCGAAAAATTTTTGGCCTTCTCAACCATTTCTTGGCTTCAAACTCCCATTTCTCGCGAACGGATTGACCTAACCCAAATATTCCAATTGCATCTGAATGTAGAAACTCGCCCGATTTCAACGGTATGTGTATTTTTTCCCTAGGCCATTCTGGTTAAGCGTTTGGAGCAGCAGAATTGCGAATAATTTTTTGCCTTCTCAACCATTTCTTGTCTTCAAACTCCCATATCTCGCAAACGGATAGACCACAACCAAAAATTCCTATTGCATCTGAAAGTAGAAACTCGCCCGATTACAACGGTATGTGTATTTTTTCCCTAGGCCATTCTGGTTAAGCGTTTGGAGCAGCAGAAGTGCGAAAAATTTGTTGCCTTCTCAGCCATTTCTTAGCTTCAAACTCCCATATCTCGCGAACGGATTGACCTAACCCAAAAATTCCGATTGCATCTGAAAGTATAAACTCGCCCGATTACAACGGTATGTGTATTTTTTCCCTAGGCCATTCTGGTTAAGCGTTTGGAGCACAAGAAGTGCGAAAAATTTGTTGTCTTCCCAACCATTTCTTGGCTTCAAACTCCCATATCTCGCGAACGGTTTGACCTAACCCAAAAATTCCGATTGCATCTGAAAGTAGAAACTCGCCCGATTACAACGGTATGTGTATTTTTTCCCTAGCCCATTCTGGTTAAGCGTTTGGTGCAGTAGAATTGCGAAAAATTTGTTGCCTCCTCAACCATTTCTTGGCTTCAAACTCCCATATCTCGCGAACGGTTGACCTAACCCAAAAATTCCTGTTGCATCTGAAAGTAGAAACTCGCCCGATTACAACGGTATGTGTATTTTTTCCCTAGGCCATTCTGGTTAAGCGTTTGGAGCAGTAGAATTGCGAAAAATTTGTTGCCTCCTCAACCATTTCTTGGCTTCAAACTCCCATATCTCGCGAACGGTTGACCTAACCCAAAAATTCCTGTTGCATCTGAAAGTAGAAACTCGCCCGATTACAACGGTATGTGTATTTTTTCCCTAGGCCATTCTGGTTAAGCGTTTGGAGCAGCAGAATTGCGAAAAATTTTTTGCCTTCTCAACCATTTCTTGGCTTCAAACTCCCATATCTCGCGAACGGATTGACCTAACCCAAAAATTCCTGTAGCGTCTGAAAGTAGAAACTCGCCCGATTACAACGTTATGTGTATTTTTTCCCTAGCCAACTCTGGTTAAGCGTTTGGCGTAGCAGAATTTCGAAAAATTTTTTGCCTTCTCAACCATTTCTTGGCTTCAAACTCCCATATCTCGCGAACGGATTGACCTAACCCAAAAATTACGATTGCATCTGAAAGTAGAAACTCGCCCGATTACAACGGTATGTGTATTTTTTCCCTAGCCCATTCTGGTTAAGCGTTTGGTGCAGTAGAATTGCGAAAAATTTGTTGCCTCCTCAACCATTTCTTGGCTTCAAACTCCCATATCTCGCGAACGGTTGACCTAACCCAAAAATTCCTGTTGCATCTGAAAGTAGAAACTCGCCCGATTACAACGGTATGTGTATTTTTTCCCTAGGCCATTCTGGTTAAGCGTTTGGAGCAGCAGAATTGCGAAAAATTTTTTGCCTTCTCAACCATTTCTTGGCTTCAAACTCCCATATGTCGCGAACGGATTGACCTAACCCAAAAACTCCTGTAGCGTCTGAAAGTAGAAACTCGCCCGATTACAACGTTATGTGTATTTTTTCCCTAGCCAATTCTGGTTAAGCGTTTGGCGTAGCAGAATTGCGAAAAATTTTTTGCCTTCTCAACCATTTCCTGGCTTCAAACTCCCATATCTCGCGAACGGATTGACCTAACCCAAAAATTCCTGTTGCATCTGAAAGTAGAAACTCGCCCGATTAGAACTGCATGTGTATTTTTTCCCTAGGCCATTCTGGTTAAATGTTTGGAGCAGCAGAATTGCGAATAATTTTTTGCCTCCTCAACCATTTCTTAGCTTCAAACTCCCATATCTCGCAAACGGATTGACCACACCCAAAAATTCCTATTGCATCTGAAAGTAGAAACTCGCCCGATTACAACGGTATGTGTATTTTTTCCCTAGCCCATTCTGGTTAAGCGTTTGGTGCAGCAGAATTGCGAAAAATTGTTTGCCTTCTCAACCATTTCTTGGCTTCAAACTCCCATATCTCGCGAACGGATTGACCTAACCCAAAAATTCCTGTTGCATCTGAAAGTAGAAACTCGCTCGATTACAACGGTATGTGTATTTTTTCCCTAGGCCATTCTGGTTAAGCGTTTGGAGCAGCAGAATTGCGAAAAATTTTTTGCCTTCTCAACCATTTCTTGGCTTCAAACTCCCATATCTCGCGAACGGATTGACCTAAACCAAAAATTCCTGTAACGTCTGAAAGTAGAAACTCGCCCGATTACAACGTTTTGTGTATTTTTTCCATAGCCAATTCTGGTTAAGCGTTTGGCGTAGCAGAATTTCGAAAAATTTTTTGCCTTCTCAACCATTTCTTGGCTTCAAACTCCCATATCTCGCGAACGGATTGACCTAACCGAAAAATTCCAATTGCATCTGAAAGTAGAAACTCGCCCGATTACAACGATATGAGCATTTTTTCCCTAGGCCATTCTGGTTAAGCGTTTGGAGCACAAGAAGTGCGAAAAATTTGTTGTCTTCTCAACCATTTCTTAGCTTCAAACTCCCATATCTCGCGAACGGATGGACCTAACCCAAAAATTCCGATTGCATCTGAATGTAGAAACTCGCCCGATTACAACGGTATGTGTATTTTTTCCCTAGGCCATTCTGGTTAAGCGTTTGGAGCAGCAGAATTGCGAAAAATTTTTTGCCTTCTCAACCATTTCTTGGCTTCAAACTCCCATATCTCGCGAACGGATTGACCTAAACCAAAAATTCCTGTAACGTCTGAAAGTAGAAACTAGCCCGATTACAACGGTATGTGTATTTTTTCCCTAGCCAACTATGGTTAAGCGTTTGGCGTAGCAGAATTTCGAAAAATTTTTTGCCTTCTCAACCATTTCTTGGCTTCAAACTCCCATATCTCGCGAACGGATTGACGTAACCTAAAAATTACGATTGCATCTGAAAGTAGAAACTCGCCCGATTACAACGGTATGTTAATTTTTTCCCTAGCCCATTCTGGTTAAGCGTTTGGTGCAGTAGAATTGCGAAAAATTTGTTGCCTCCTCAACCATTTCTTGGCTTCAAACTCCCATATCTCGCAAACGGATTGACCACACCCAAAAATTCCTATTGCATCTGAAAGTAGAAACTCGCCCGATTACAACGGTATGTGTATTTTTTCCCTAGGCCATTCTGGTTAAGCGTTTGGAGCAGCAGAATTGCGAAAAATTTTTTGCCCTCTCAACCATTTCCTGGCTTCAAACTCCCATATCTCGCAAACGGATTGACCACACCCAAAAATTCCTGTTGCATCTGAAAGTAGAAACTCGCTCGATTACAACGGTATGTGTATTTTTTCCATAGCCAATTCTGGTTAAGCGTTTGGCGTAGCAGAATTTCGAAAAATTTTTTGCCTTCTCAACCATTTCTTGGCTTCAAACTCCCATATCTCGCGAACGGATTGACCTAACCGAAAAATTCCAATTGCATCTGAAAGTAGAAACTCGCCCGATTACAACGATATGAGCATTTTTTCCCTAGGCCATTCTGGTTAAGCGTTTGGAGCACAAGAAGTGCGAAAAATTTGTTGTCTTCTCAACCATTTCTTAGCTTCAAACTCCCATATCTCGCGAACGGATGGACCTAACCCAAAAATTCCGATTGCATCTGAATGTAGAAACTCGCCCGATTACAACGGTATGTGTATTTTTTCCCTAGGCCATTCTGGTTAAGCGTTTGGAGCAGCAGAATTGCGAATAATTTTTTGCCTTCTCAACCATTTCTTGGCTTCAAACTCCCATATCTCGCAAACGGATTGACCTAATCCAAAAATTCCTGTTGCATCTGAAAGTAGAAACTCGCCCGATTAGATCGTTATGTGTATTTTTTCCCTAGGCCATTCTGGTTAAGCGTTGGGAGCAGCAGAATTGCGAACAATTGTTTGCCTTCTCAACCATTTCTTGGCTTCAAACTCCCATATCTCGCGAACGGATTGACCTAACCCAAAAATTCCTATTGCGTCTGAAAGTGGAAACTCGCCCGATTACAACGGTATGTGTATTTTTTCCCTAGGCCATTCTGGTTAAGCGTTTGGAGCAGCAGAATTGCGAACAATTTGTTGTCTTCTCAACCATTTCTAGGCTTCAATCTCCCATATCTCGCGAACGGATTGACCTAACCCAAAAATTCCTATTGCGTCTGAAAGTAGAAACTCGCCCGATTACAACGGTATGTGTATTTTTTCCCTAGCCCATTCTGGTTAAGCGTTTGGTGCAGTAGAATTGCGAAAAATTTGTTGCCTCCTCAACCATTTCTTGGCTTCAAACTCCCATATCTCGCGAACGGATTGACCTAACCCAAAAATTCCGGTTGCATCTGAAAGTAGAAACTCGCCCGATTACAACGGTATGTGTATTTTTTCCCTAGCCCATTCTGGTTAAGCGTTTGGTGCAGCAGAATTGCGAAAAATTGTTTGCCTTCTCAACCATTTCTTGGCTTCAAACTCCCATATCTCGCGAACGGATTGACCTAACCCAAAAATTCCTGTTGCATCTGAAAGTAGAAACTCGCTCGATTACAACGGTATGTGTTTTTTTTCCCCTAGGCCATTCTGGTTAAGCGTTTGGAGCAGCAGAATTGCGAAAAATTTTTTGCCTTCTCAACCATTTCTTGGCTTCAAACTCCCATATCTCGCGAACGGATTGACCTAAACCAAAAATTCCTGTAACGTCTGAAAGTAGAAACTAGCCCGATTACAACGGTATGTGTATTTTTTCCCTAGCCAACTATGGTTAAGCGTTTGGCGTAGCAGAATTTCGAAAAATTTTTTGCCTTCTCAACCATTTCTTGGCTTCAAACTCCCATATCTCGCGAACGGATTGACGTAACCTAAAAATTACGATTGCATCTGAAAGTAGAAACTCGCCCGATTACAACGGTATGTTAATTTTTTCCCTAGCCCATTCTGGTTAAGCGTTTGGTGCAGTAGAATTGCGAAAAATTTGTTGCCTCCTCAACCATTTCTTGGCTTCAAACTCCCATATCTCGCAAACGGATTGACCACACCCAAAAATTCCTATTGCATCTGAAAGTAGAAACTCGCCCGATTACAACGGTATGTGTATTTTTTCCCTAGGCCATTCTGGTTAAGCGTTTGGAGCAGCAGAATTGCGAAAAATTTTTTGCCCTCTCAACCATTTCCTGGCTTCAAACTCCCATATCTCGCAAACGGATTGACCACACCCAAAAATTCCTGTTGCATCTGAAAGTAGAAACTCGCTCGATTACAACGGTATGTGTATTTTTTCCCTAGGCCATTCTGGTTAAGCGTTTGGAGCAGCAGAATTGCGAAAAATTTTTTGCCTTCTCAACCATTTCTTGGCTTCAAACTCCCATATCTCGCGAACGGATTGACCTAAACCAAAAATTCCTGTAACGTCTGAAAGTAGAAACTCGCCCGATTACAACGTTTTGTGTATTTTTTCCATAGCCAATTCTGGTTAAGCGTTTGGCGTAGCAGAATTTCGAAAAATTTTTTGCCTTCTCAACCATTTCTTGGCTTCAAACTCCCATATCTCGCGAACGGAT
Organism: Ptiloglossa arizonensis; assembly: GCF_051014685.1. NCBI lineage: Eukaryota > Metazoa > Arthropoda > Insecta > Hymenoptera > Colletidae > Ptiloglossa > Ptiloglossa arizonensis. Next base: position 13,695 of record NW_027479200.1, on the reverse strand, counting down.
TGACCTAACCGAAAAATTCCAATTGCATCTGAAAGTAGAAACTCGCCCGATTACAACGATATGAGCATTTTTTCCCTAGGCCATTCTGGTTAAGCGTTTGGAGCACAAGAAGTGCGAAAAATTTGTTGTCTTCTCAACCATTTCTTAGCTTCAAACTCCCATATCTCGCGAACGGATGGACCTAACCCAAAAATTCCGATTGCATCTGAATGTAGAAACTCGCCCGATTACAACGGTATGTGTATTTTTTCCCTAGGCCATTCTGGTTAAGCGTTTGGAGCAGCAGAATTGCGAATAATTTTTTGCCTTCTCAACCATTTCTTGGCTTCAAACTCCCATATCTCGCAAACGGATTGACCTAATCCAAAAATTCCTGTTGCACCTGAAAGTAGAAACTCGCCCGATTAGATCGTTATGTGTATTTTTTCCCTAGGCCATTCTGGTTAAGCGTTGGGAGCAGCAGAATTGCGAACAATTGTTTGCCTTCTCAACCATTTCTTGGCTTCAAACTCCCATATCTCGCGAACGGATTGACCTAACCCAAAAATTCCTATTGCGTCTGAAAGTGGAAACTCGCCCGATTACAACGGTATGTGTATTTTTTCCCTAGGCCATTCTGGTTAAGCGTTTGGTGCAGCAGAATTGCGAACAATTTGTTGTCTTCTCAACCATTTCTAGGCTTCAATCTCCCATATCTCGCGAACGGATTGACCTAACCCAAAAATTCCTATTGCGTCTGAAAGTAGAAACTCGCCCGATTACAACGGTATGTGTATTTTTTCCCTAGCCCATTCTGGTTAAGCGTTTGGTGCAGTAGAATTGCGAAAAATTTGTTGCCTCCTCAACCATTTCTTGGCTTCAAACTCCCATATCTCGCGAACGGATTGACCTAACCCAAAAATTCCGGTTGCATCTGAAAGTAGAAACTCGCCCGATTACAACGGTATGTGTATTTTTTCCCTAGCCCATTCTGGTTAAGCGTTTGGTGCAGCAGAATTGCGAAAAATTGTTTGCCTTCTCAACCATTTCTTGGCTTCAAACTCCCATATCTCGCGAACGGATTGACCTAACCCAAAAATTCCTGTTGCATCTGAAAGTAGAAACTCGCTCGATTACAACGGTATGTGTTTTTTTTCCCCTAGGCCATTCTGGTTAAGCGTTTGGAGCAGCAGAATTGCGAAAAATTTTTTGCCTTCTCAACCATTTCTTGGCTTCAAACTCCCATATCTCGCGAACGGATTGACCTAAACCAAAAATTCCTGTAACGTCTGAAAGTAGAAACTAGCCCGATTACAACGGTATGTGTATTTTTTCCCTAGCCAACTATGGTTAAGCGTTTGGCGTAGCAGAATTTCGAAAAATTTTTTGCCTTCTCAACCATTTCTTGGCTTCAAACTCCCATATCTCGCGAACGGATTGACGTAACCTAAAAATTACGATTGCATCTGAAAGTAGAAACTCGCCCGATTACAACGGTATGTTAATTTTTTCCCTTGCCCCTTCTGGTTAAGCGTTTGGTGCAGTAGAATTGCGAAAAATTTGTTGCCTCCTCAACCATTTCTTGGCTTCAAACTCCCATATCTCGCAAACGGATTGACCACACCCAAAAATTCCTATTGCATCTGAAAGTAGAAACTCGCCCGATTACAACGGTATGTGTATTTTTTCCCTAGGCCATTCTGGTTAAGCGTTTGGAGCAGCAGAATTGCGAAAAATTTTTTGCCCTCTCAACCATTTCCTGGCTTCAAACTCCCATATCTCGCAAACGGATTGACCACACCCAAAAATTCCTATTGCATCTGAAAGTAGAAACTCGCCCGATTACAACGGTATGTGTATTTTTTCCCTAGCCCATTCTGGTTAAGCGTTTGGTGCAGCAGAATTGCGAAAAATTGTTTGCCTTCTCAACCATTTCTTGGCTTCAAACTCCCATATCTCGCGAACGGATTGACCTAACCCAAAAATTACGATTGCATCTGAAAGTAGAAACTCGCCCGATTACAACGGTATGTGTATTTTTTCCCTAGCCCATTCTGGTTAAGCGTTTGGTACAGTAGAATTGCGAAAAATTTGTTGCCTCCTCAACCATTTCTTGGCTTCAAACTCCCATATCTCGCGAACGGTTGACCTAACCCAAAAATTCCTGTTGCATCTGAAAGTAGAAACTCGCCCGATTACAACGGTATGTGTATTTTTTCCCTAGGCCATTCTGGTTAAGCGTTTGGAGCAGCAGAATTGCGAAAAATTTTTTGCCTTCTCAACCATTTCTTGGCTTCAAACTCCCATATCTCGCGAACGGATTGACCTAACCCAAAAACTCCTGTAGCGTCTGAAAGTAGAAACTCGCCCGATTACAACGTTATGTGTATTTTTTCCCTAGCCAATTCTGGTTAAGCGTTTGGCGTAGCAGAATTGCGAAAAATTTTTTGCCCTCAACCATTTCCTGGCTTCAAACTCCCATATCTCGCGAACGGATTGACCTAACCCAAAAATTCCTGTTGCATCTGAAAGTAGAAACTCGCCCGATTAGAACGGTATGTGTATTTTTTCCCTAGGCCATTCTGGTTAAATGTTTGGAGCAGCAGAATTGCGAATAATTTTTTGCCTTCTCAACCATTTCTTAGCTTCAAACTCCCATATCTCGCAAACGGATCGACCACACCTAAAAATTCCTATTGCATCTGAAAGTAGAAACTCGCCCGATTACAACGGTATGTGTATTTTTTCCCTAGCCCATTCTGGTTAAGCGTTTGGTGCAGCAGAATTGCGAAAAATTGTTTGCCTTCTCAACCATTTCTTGGATTCAAACTCCCATATCTCGCGAACGGATTGACCTAACCCAAAAATTCCTGTTGCATCTGAAAGTAGAAACTCGCTCGATTACAACGGTATGTGTATTTTTTCCCTAGGCCATTCTGGTTAAGCGTTTGGAGCAGCAGAATTGCGAAAAATTTTTTGCCTTCTCAACCATTTCTTGTCTTCAAACTCCAATATCTCGGGAACGGATTGACCTAAACCAAAAATTCCTGTAACGTCTGAAAGAAGAAACTCGCCCGATTACAACGTTTTGTGTATTTTTTCCATAGCCAATTCTGGTTAAGCGTTTGCCGTAGCAGAATTTCGAAAAATTTGTTGCCTTCTCAACCATTTCTTGGCTTCAAACTCCCATATCTCGCAAACGGATTGACCTAACCCAAAAATTCCTGTTGCATCTGAAAGTAGAAACTCGCCCGATTAGATCGTTATGTGTATTTTTTCCCTAGGCCATTCTGGTTAAGCGTTGGGAGCAGCAGAATTGCGAACAATTGTTTGCCTTCTCAACCATTTCTTGGATTCAAACTCCCATATCTCGCGAACGGATTGACCTAACCCAAAAATTCCTATTGCGTCTGAAAGTGGAAACTCGCCCGATTACAACGGTATGTGTATTTTTTCCCCAGGCCATTCTGGTTAAGCGTTTGGAGCAGCAGAATTGCGAAAAATTTGTTGTCTTCTCAACCATTTCTAGGCTTCAATCTCCCGTATCTCGCGAACGGATTGACCTAACCCAAAAATTCCTGTTGCATCTGAAAGTAGAAACTCGCCCGATTAGAACGGTATGTGTATTTTTTCCCTAGGCCATTCTGGTTAAGCGTTTGGAGCAGCAGAATTGCGAATAATTTTTTGCCTTCTCAACCATTTCTTGGCTTTAAACTCCCATATCTCCTGAACGGATTGACCTAACCCAAAAATTCCTGTAGCGTCTGAAAGTAGAAACTCGCCCGATTACAACGTTATGTGTATTTTTTCCCTAGCCAAATCTGGTTAAGCGTTTGGCGTAGCAGAATTTCGAAAAATTTTTGGCCTTCTCAACCATTTCTTGGCTTCAAACTCCCATTTCTCGCGAACGGATTGACCTAACCCAAATATTCCAATTGCATCTGAATGTAGAAACTCGCCCGATTTCAACGGTATGTGTATTTTTTCCCTAGGCCATTCTGGTTAAGCGTTTGGAGCAGCAGAATTGCGAATAATTTTTTGCCTTCTCAACCATTTCTTGGCTTTAAACTCCCATATCTCCTGAACGGATTGACCCAACCCAAAAATTCCTGTAGCGTCTGAAAGTAGAAACTCGCCCGAATACAACGTTATGTGTATTTTTTCCCTAGCCAACTCTGGTTAAGCGATTGGCGTAGCAGAATTTCGAAAAATTTTTGGCCTTCTCAACCATTTCTTGGCTTCAAACTCCCATTTCTCGCGAACGGATTGACCTAACCCAAATATTCCAATTGCATCTGAATGTAGAAACTCGCCCGATTTCAACGGTATGTGTATTTTTTCCCTAGGCCATTCTGGTTAAGCGTTTGGAGCAGCAGAATTGCGAATAATTTTTTGCCTTCTCAACCATTTCTTGGCTTCAAACTCCCATATCTCGCAAACGGATAGACCACACCCAAAAATTCCTATTGCATCTGAAAGTAGAAACTCGCCCGATTACAACGGTATGTGTATTTTTTCCCTAGGCCATTCTGGTTAAGCGTTTGGAGCAGCAGAAGTGCGAAAAATTTGTTGTCTTCTCAACCATTTCTTAGCTTCAAACTACCATATCTCGCGAACGGATTGACCTAACCCAAAAATTCCTGTAGCGTCTGAAACTAGAAACTCGCCCGATTACAACGTTATGTGTATTTTTCCCTAGCCAATTCTAGTTAAGCGTTTGGCGTAGCAGAATTGCGAAAAATTTGATGTCTTCTCAACCATTTCTTAGCTTCAAACTCCCATATCTCGCGAACGGATTGACCTAACCCAAAAATTCCAATTGCATCTCAAAGAAGAAACTCGCCCGATTACAACGGTATGCGTATTTTTTCCCTAGGCCATTCTGGTTAAGCGTTTGGAGCAGCAGAATTGCGAAAAATTTGTTGCCTTCTCAACCATTTCTTGGCTTCAAACTCCCATATCTCGCGAACGGATTGACCTAACCCAAAAATTCCTGTAGCGTCTGAAAGTAGAAACTCGCCCGATTACAACGTTATGTGTATTTTTTCCCTAGCCAACTCTGGTTAAGCGTTTGGCGTAGCAGAATTTCGAAAAATTTTTGGCCTTCTCAACCATTTCTTGGCTTCAAACTCCCATTTCTCGCGAACGGATTGACCTAACCCAAATATTCCAATTGCATCTGAAAGTAGAAACTCGCCCGATTACAACGGTATGTGTATTTTTTCCCTTGGCCATTCTGGTTAAGCGTTTGGAGCAGCAGAAGTGCGTAAAATTTGTTGTCTTCTCAACCATTTCTTAGCTTCAAACTCCCATATCTCGCGAACGGATTGACCTGTCCCAAAAATTCCGATTGCATCTGAAAGTAGAAACTCGCCCGATTACAACGGTATGTGTATTTTTTCCCTAGGCCATTATGGTTAAGCGTTTGGAGCAGCAGAAGTGCGAAAAATTTGTTGCCTTCTCAGCCATTTCTTAGCTTCAAACTCCCATATCTCGCGAACGGATTGACCTAACCCAAAAATTCCGATTGCATCTGAAAGTAGAAACTCGCCCGATTACAAGGGTATGTGTATTTTTTCCCTAGGCCATTCTGGTTAAGCGTTTGGAGCACAAGAAGTGCGAAAAATTTGTTGTCTTCCCAACCATTTCTTGGCTTCAAACTCCCATATCTCGCGAACGGATTGACCTAATCCAAAAATTCCTGTTGCATCTGATAGTAGAAACTCGCCCGATTAGATCGTTATGTGTATTTTTTCCCTAGGCCATTCTGGTTAAGCGTTGGGAGCAGCAGAATTGCGAACAATTGTTTGCCTTCTCAACCATTTCTTGGCTTCAAACTCCCATATCACGCGAACGGATTGACCTAACCCAAAAATTCCTGTTGCATCTAAAAGTAGAAACTCGCTCGATTACAACGTTTTGTGTATTTTTTCCATAGCCAATTCTGGTTAAGCGTTTGGCGTAGCAGAATTACGAAAAATTTTTTGCCTTCTCAACCATTTCTTGGCTTCAAACTCCCATATCTCGCGAACGGATTGACCTAACCCAAAAATTACGATTGCATCTGAAAGTAGAATCTCGCCCGATTACAACGGTATGTGTATTTTTTCCCTAGCCCATTCTGGTTAAGCGTTTGGTGCAGTAGAATTGCGAAAAATTTGTTGCCTCCTCAACCATTTCTTGGCTTCAAACTCCCATATCTCGCGAACGGTTGACCTAACCCAAAAATTCCTGTTGCATCTGAAAGTAGAAACTCGCCCGATTACAACGGTATGTGTATTTTTTCCCTAGGCCATCCTGGTTAAGCGTTTGGAGCAGCAGAATTGCGAAAAATTTTTTACCTTCTCAACCATTTCTTGGCTTCAAACTCCCATATCTCGCGAACGGATTGACCTAACCCAAAAACTCCTGTAGCGTCTGAAAGTAGAAACTCGCCCGATTACAACGTTATGTGTATTTTTTCCCTAGCCAATTCTGGTTAAGCGTTTGGCGTAGCAGAATTGCGAAAAATTTTTTGCCCTCTCAACCATTTCCTGGCTTCAAACTCCCATTTCTCGCGAACGGATTGACCTAACCCAAAAATTCCTGTTGCATCTGAAAGTAGAAACTCGCCCGATTAGAACGGTATGTGTATTTTTTCCCTAGGCCATTCTGGTTAAATGTTTGGAGCAGCAGAATTGCGAATAATTTTTTGCCTTCTCAACCATTTCTTAGCTTCAAACTCCCATATCTCGCAAACGGATTGACCACACCCAAAAATTCCTATTGCATCTGAAAGTAGAAGCTCGCCCGATTACAACGGTATGTGTATTTTTTCCCTAGCCCATTCTGGTTAAGCGTTTGGTGCAGCAGAATTGCGAAAAATTGTTTGCCTTCTCAACCATTTCTTGGCTTCAAACTCCCATATCTCGCGAACGGATTGACCTAACCCAAAAATTCCTGTTGCATCTGAAAGTAGAAACTCGCTCGATTACAACGGTATGTGTATTTTTTCCCTAGGCCATTCTGGTTAAGCGTTTGGAGCAGCAGAATTGCGAAAAATTTTTTGCCTTCTCAACCATTTCTTGGCTTCAAACTCCCATATCTCGCGAACGGATTGACCTAAACCAAAAATTCCTGTAACGTCTGAAAGTAGAAACTCGCCCGATTACAACGTTTTGTGTATTTTTCCATAGCCAATTCTGGTTAAGCGTTTGGCGTAGCAGAATTTCGAAAAATTTTTTGCCTTCTCAACCATTTCTTGGCTTCAAACTCCCATATCTCGCGAACGGATTGACCTAACCCAAAAATTCCTGTTGCATCTGAAAGTAGAAACTCGCCCGATTAGATCGTTATGTGTATTTTTTGCCTAGGCCATTCTGGTTAAGCGTCGGGAGCAGCAGAATTGCGAACAATTGTTTGCCTTCTCAACCATTTCTTGGCTTCAAACTCCCATATCTCGCGAACGGATTGACCTAACCCAAAAATTCCTATTGCGTCTGAAAGTGGAAACTCGCCCGATTACAACGGTATGTGTATTTTTTCCCTAGGCCATTCTGGTAAAGCGTTTGGAGCAGCAGAATTGCGAAAAATTTGTTGCCTCCTCAACCATTTCTTGGCTTCAAACTCCCATATCTCGCGAACGGTTGACCTAACCCAAAAATTCCTGTTGCATCTGAAAGTAGAAACTCGCCCGATTACAACGGTATGTGTATATTTTCCCTAGGCCATTCTGGTTAAGCGTTTGGAGCAGCAGAATTGCGAAAAATTTTTTGCCTTCTCAACCATTTCTTGGCTTCAAACTCCCATATCTCGCGAACGGATTGACGTAACCCAAAAATTCCTGTAGCGTCTGAAAGTAGAAACTCGCCCGATTACAACGTTATGTCTATTTTTCCCTAGCCAATTCTGGTTAAGCGTTTGGCGTAGCAGAATTGCGAAAAATTTGATGTCTTCTCAACCATTTCTTAGCTTCAAACTCCCATATCTCGCGAACGGATTGACCTAACCCAAAAATTCCAATTGCATCTCAAAGAAGAAACTCGCCCGATTACAACGGTATGCGTATTTTTTCCCTAGGCCATTCTGGTTAAGCGTTTGGAGCAGCAGAATTGCGAATAATTTTTTGCCTTCTCAACCATTTCTTGGCTTTAAACTCCCATATCTCCTGAACGGATTGACCTAACCCAAAAATTCCTGTAGCGTCTGAAAGTAGAAACTCGCCCGATTACAACGTTATGTGTATTTTTTCCCTAGCCAACTCTGGTTAAGCGTTTGGCGTAGCAGAATTTCGAAAAATTTTTGGCCTTCTCAACCATTTCTTGGCTTCAAACTCCCATTTCTCGCGAACGGATTGACCTAACCCAAATATTCCAATTGCATCTGAATGTAGAAACTCGCCCGATTTCAACGGTATGTGTATTTTTTCCCTAGGCCATTCTGGTTAAGCGTTTGGAGCAGCAGAATTGCGAATAATTTTATGCCTTCTCAACCATTTCTTGGCTTCAAACTCCCATATCTCGCAAACGGATAGACCACAACCAAAAATTCCTATTGCATCTGAAAGTAGAAACTCGCCCGATTACAACGGTATGTGTATTTTTTCCCTAGGCCATTCTGGTTAAGCGTTTGGGGCAGCAGAAGTGCGAAAAATTTGTTGCCTTCTCAGCCATTTCTTAGCTTCAAACTCCCATATCTCGCGAACGGATTGACCTAACCCAAAAATTCCGATTGCATCTGAAAGTATAAACTCGCCCGATTACAACGGTATGTGTATTTTTTCCCTAGGCCATTCTGGTTAAGCGTTTGGAGCACAAGAAGTGCGAAAAATTTGTTGTCTTCCCAACCATTTCTTGGCTTCAAACTCCCATATCTCGCGAACGGATTGACCTAACCCAAAAATTCCGATTGCATCTGAAAGTAGAAACTCGCCCGATTACAACGGTATGTGTATTTTTTCCCTAGCCCATTCTGGTTAAGCGTTTGGTGCAGTAGAATTGCGAAAAATTTGTTGCCTCCTCAACCATTTCTTGGCTTCAAACTCCCATATCTCGCGAACGGTTGACCTAACCCAAAAATTCCTGTTGCATCTGAAAGTAGAAACTCGCCCGATTACAACGGTATGTGTATTTTTTCCCTAGGCCATTCTGGTTAAGCGTTTGGAGCAGCAGAATTGCGAAAAATTTTTTGCCTTCTCAACCATTTCTTGGCTTCAAACTCCCATATCTCGCGAACGGATTGACCTAACCCAAAAATTCCTGTAGCGTCTGAAAGTAGAAACTCGCCCGATTACAACGTTATGTGTATTTTTTCCCTAGCCAACTCTGGTTAAGCGTTTGGCGTAGCAGAATTTCGAAAAATTTTTTGCCTTCTCAACCATTTCTTGGCTTCAAACTCCCATATCTCGCGAACGGATTGACCTAACCCAAAAATTACGATTGCATCTGAAAGTAGAAACTCGCCCGATTACAACGGTATGTGTATTTTTTCCCTAGCCCATTCTGGTTAAGCGTTTGGTGCAGTAGAATTGCGAAAAATTTGTTGCCTCCTCAACCATTTCTTGGCTTCAAACTCCCATATCTCGCGAACGGTTGACCTAACCCAAAAATTCCTGTTGCATCTGAAAGTAGAAACTCGCCCGATTACAACGGTATGTGTATTTTTTCCCTAGGCCATTCTGGTTAAGCGTTTGGAGCAGCAGAATTGCGAAAAATTTTTTGCCTTCTCAACCATTTCTTGGCTTCAAACTCCCATATGTCGCGAACGGATTGACCTAACCCAAAAACTCCTGTAGCGTCTGAAAGTAGAAACTCGCCCGATTACAACGTTATGTGTATTTTTTCCCTAGCCAATTCTGGTTAAGCGTTTGGCGTAGCAGAATTGCGAAAAATTTTTTGCCTTCTCAACCATTTCCTGGCTTCAAACTCCCATATCTCGCGAACGGATTGACCTAACCCAAAAATTCCTGTTGCATCTGAAAGTAGAAACTCGCCCGATTAGAACTGCATGTGTATTTTTTCCCTAGGCCATTCTGGTTAAATGTTTGGAGCAGCAGAATTGCGAATAATTTTTTGCCTCCTCAACCATTTCTTAGCTTCAAACTCCCATATCTCGCAAACGGATTGACCACACCCAAAAATTCCTATTGCATCTGAAAGTAGAAACTCGCCCGATTACAACGGTATGTGTATTTTTTCCCTAGCCCATTCTGGTTAAGCGTTTGGTGCAGCAGAATTGCGAAAAATTGTTTGCCTTCTCAACCATTTCTTGGCTTCAAACTCCCATATCTCGCGAACGGATTGACCTAACCCAAAAATTCCTGTTGCATCTGAAAGTAGAAACTCGCTCGATTACAACGGTATGTGTATTTTTTCCCTAGGCCATTCTGGTTAAGCGTTTGGAGCAGCAGAATTGCGAAAAATTTTTTGCCTTCTCAACCATTTCTTGGCTTCAAACTCCCATATCTCGCGAACGGATTGACCTAAACCAAAAATTCCTGTAACGTCTGAAAGTAGAAACTCGCCCGATTACAACGTTTTGTGTATTTTTTCCATAGCCAATTCTGGTTAAGCGTTTGGCGTAGCAGAATTTCGAAAAATTTTTTGCCTTCTCAACCATTTCTTGGCTTCAAACTCCCATATCTCGCGAACGGATTGACCTAACCGAAAAATTCCAATTGCATCTGAAAGTAGAAACTCGCCCGATTACAACGATATGAGCATTTTTTCCCTAGGCCATTCTGGTTAAGCGTTTGGAGCACAAGAAGTGCGAAAAATTTGTTGTCTTCTCAACCATTTCTTAGCTTCAAACTCCCATATCTCGCGAACGGATGGACCTAACCCAAAAATTCCGATTGCATCTGAATGTAGAAACTCGCCCGATTACAACGGTATGTGTATTTTTTCCCTAGGCCATTCTGGTTAAGCGTTTGGAGCAGCAGAATTGCGAATAATTTTTTGCCTTCTCAACCATTTCTTGGCTTCAAACTCCCATATCTCGCAAACGGATTGACCTAATCCAAAAATTCCTGTTGCATCTGAAAGTAGAAACTCGCCCGATTAGATCGTTATGTGTATTTTTTCCCTAGGCCATTCTGGTTAAGCGTTGGGAGCAGCAGAATTGCGAACAATTGTTTGCCTTCTCAACCATTTCTTGGCTTCAAACTCCCATATCTCGCGAACGGATTGACCTAACCCAAAAATTCCTATTGCGTCTGAAAGTGGAAACTCGCCCGATTACAACGGTATGTGTATTTTTTCCCTAGGCCATTCTGGTTAAGCGTTTGGAGCAGCAGAATTGCGAACAATTTGTTGTCTTCTCAACCATTTCTAGGCTTCAATCTCCCATATCTCGCGAACGGATTGACCTAACCCAAAAATTCCTATTGCGTCTGAAAGTAGAAACTCGCCCGATTACAACGGTATGTGTATTTTTTCCCTAGCCCATTGTGGTTAAGCGTTTGGTGCAGTAGAATTGCGAAAATTTGTTGCCTCCTCAACCATTTCTTGGCTTCAAACTCCCATATCTCGCGAACGGATTGACCTAACCCAAAAATTCCGGTTGCATTTGAAAGTAGAAACTCGCCCGATTACAACGGTATGTGTATTTTTTCCCTAGCCCATTCTGGTTAAGCGTTTGGTGCAGCAGAATTGCGAAAAATTGTTTGCCTTCTCAACCATTTCTTGGCTTCAAACTCCCATATCTCGCGAACGGATTGACCTAACCCAAAAATTCCTGTTGCATCTGAAAGTAGAAACTCGCTCGATTACAACGGTATGTGTTTTTTTTCCCCTAGGCCATTCTGGTTAAGCGTTTGGAGCAGCAGAATTGCGAAAAATTTTTTGCCTTCTCAACCATTTCTTGGCTTCAAACTCCCATATCTCGCGAACGGATTGACCTAAACCAAAAATTCCTGTAACGTCTGAAAGTAGAAACTAGCCCGATTTACAACGGTATGTGTATTTTTTCCCTAGCCAACTATGGTTAAGCGTTTGGCGTAGCAGAATTTCGAAAAATTTTTTGCCTTCTCAACCATTTCTTGGCTTCAAACTCCCATATCTCGCGAACGGATTGACGTAACCTAAAAATTACGATTGCATCTGAAAGTAGAAACTCGCCCGATTACAACGGTATGTTAATTTTTTCCCTAGCCCATTCTGGTTAAGCGTTTGGTGCAGTAGAATTGCGAAAAATTTGTTGCCTCCTCAACCATTTCTTGGCTTCAAACTCCCATATCTCGCAAACGGATTGACCACACCCAAAAATTCCTATTGTATCTGAAAGTAGAAACTCGCCCGATTACAACGGTATGTGTATTTTTTCCCTAGGCCATTCTGGTTAGCGTTTGGAGCAGCAGAATTGCGAAAAATTTTTTGCCCTCTCAACCATTTCCTGGCTTCAAACTCCCATATCTCGCAAACGGATTGACCACACCCAAAAATTCCTATTGCATCTGAAAGTAGAAACTCGCCCGATTACAACGGTATGTGTATTTTTTCCCTAGCCCATTCTGGTTAAGCGTTTGGTGCAGCAGAATTGCGAAAAATTGTTTGCCTTCTCAACCATTTCTTGGCTTCAAACTCCCATATCTCGCGAACGGATTGACCTAACCCAAAAAATTACGATTGCATCTGAAAGTAGAAACTCGCCCGATTACAACGGTATGTGTATTTTTTCCCTAGCCCATTCTGGTTAAGCGTTTGGTACAGTAGAATTGCGAAAAATTTGTTGCCTCCTCAACCATTTCTTGGCTTCAAACTCCCATATCTCGCGAACGGTTGACCTAACCCAAAAATTCCTGTTGCATCTGAAAGTAGAAACTCGCCCGATTACAACGGTATGTGTATTTTTTCCCTAGGCCATTCTGGTTAAGCGTTTGGAGCAGCAGAATTGCGAAAAATTTTTTGCCTTCTCAACCATTTCTTGGCTTCAAACTCCCATATCTCGCGAACGGATTGACCTAACCCAAAAACTCCTGTAGCGTCTGAAAGTAGAAACTCGCCCGATTACAACGTTATGTGTATTTTTTCCCTAGCCAATTCTGGTTAAGCGTTTGGCGTAGCAGAATTGCGAAAAATTTTTTGCCCTCAACCATTTCCTGGCTTCAAACTCCCATATCTCGCGAACGGATTGACCTAACCCAAAAATTCCTGTTGCATCTGAAAGTAGAAACTCGCCCGATTAGAACGGTATGTGTATTTTTTCCCTAGGCCATTCTGGTTAAATGTTTGGAGCAGCAGAATTGCGAATAATTTTTTGCCTTCTCAACCATTTCTTAGCTTCAATCTCCCATATCTCGCAAACGGATCGACCACACCTAAAAATTCCTATTGCATCTGAAAGTAGAAACTCGCCCGATTACAACGGTATGTGTATTTTTTCCCTAGCCCATTCTGGTTAAGCGTTTGGTGCAGCAGAATTGCGAAAAATTGTTTGCCTTCTCAACCATTTCTTGGATTCAAACTCCCATATCTCGCGAACGGATTGACCTAACCCAAAAATTCCTGTTGCATCTGAAAGTAGAAACTCGCTCGATTACAACGGTATGTGTATTTTTTCCCTAGGCCATTCTGGTTAAGCGTTTGGAGCAGCAGAATTGCGAAAAATTTTTTGCCTTCTCAACCATTTCTTGTCTTCAAACTCCAATATCTCGGGAACGGATTGACCTAAACCAAAAATTCCTGTAACGTCTGAAAGAAGAAACTCGCCCGATTACAACGTTTTGTGTATTTTTTCCAT